>NC_083421.1:48838980-49098980 GCF_020745735.1 Hemiscyllium ocellatum
TGGGGCCCAAAACTGGACACCGTATTCTAAATAAGGCCTAACTAGAGCTTTATAAATTCTCAGTAGCACATTGCTGCTTTTCTATTCCACTTGAGATAAATGACAACATTACATTTGCATTCTTAATCATGGACTCAACCTACAAGTTAACCTTTAGAGAATCCTGGACTAACACTCCCAGAAGCCTTTGTACTTTGGCTTTATGAATTTTCGCACTGTTTAGAAAATGGTCACGTTGCTCACGTTGAATTTCATCAGCCATTTCCTGAACCACTCTCCTAAACTGTCTAAATCTTTCTGTAGCCTCCCCACCACCTCAGTATTACCTACCTGTCCACATAACTTCATATCATCAGCAAACTTCACCAGAATGTCCCTTCATCCAGATCATTGATTTATAAAGTGAACAGCTGCGGCCCCACCACTGAACCCTGCGGAACACCACTTGTCACTGGCTGCCATTTTGAAAAAGAACCTTTTATCCCAACTCTCTGCCATCTGTCAGACAGCCAATCCTCAATCCATGCCTGTAGCTCACCTCCAGCACCATGGGCCTTCACCTTACTCAGCAGCCTCCCATGAGGCACCTTATCAAAGATCTTTAGGCAGTCTAGATAGATAACATCCACTGGGTATCTCTGGTCTAACCTGATTGTTACCTCTTCAAAGAATTCCAACAGGTTTGTCAAGCACAACCTCCCCTTATTAAATCCATGCTGACTTGTTCTAATCCAACCTTGCGCTTCCAAGAATTTACAAAACTCATCCTTAACGATGGATTCTAGAATTTTATGAACAACCGAGGTTAAGCTAATCAGCCTATAATTTTCTATCTTTTCTCTTGATCCTTTCTTGAACAAGGGGGTTACAACAGTGGTTTTCCAATATCTGGGACTTTCCTGACTCCAGTGACTTTTGAAAGATTGCAACCAATGCCTCCGTTATTTCCTTAGCCACCTCCCTCAGAACTGTAGGATGTAGCCCATCGGGGCCAGGGGATTTATCAATTTTTAGACCTTTTAGCTCTTCTCGCACTTTCTCTTTTGAAATGTCTACCATACTCAACTCTGCCCCTGACTCTCCTTAATTGTTGGGATATTACTCAGGTCTTCCACTGTGAAGATTGATGCAAAGTGCTTATTAAGTTCTTCAGCAATTGCCTTATCTCCCAGCACTAGGCTTCCGCATCAGTTTGGAGCGGCCCAATGCCTACTTTTGCCTCTCGTTTGTTTCTTAAATATTGAAAGAAAATTTTACTATAATTTCTAATATTACTGATTATCCAACCTCCATATTTGATCCTCTCCTTCCTTATTTCTCCCTTTGTTATCCTCTGTTTGTTTTTGTAGCATTCCCAATCTTCAGATTTTCCAGTGCTCTTGGCCACTTTATAGGATCTCTCTTTTTTTTGATACGTTTCCTGACTTCCTTTGTCAGCCATGCCTGTCTAATTCCCGCCAACCCCCCCCCCCCCACCCCACTGATAATCTTTCTTTTCTTTGTGATGAATCTCTACTGTGTCCCCAATTACACCCAGAAACTCCTGCCATTGTTGCTCTACTGTCTTCTCCACTAGGCTCTGCTTCCAGTTGATTTGCATCAGCTTCTCTCTCTCATGCCCCTGTATTTACCTTTATTTAACTGTAACGCCATTACATCTGAATTTTCCTTCTGTCTTTCGAACTGCTGACTGAACTCTACCATATTATGATCACTGCCTCCTAAGTATTCCCTTAGTTTAAGATCTTTCATAAAAGTCTGGCTCATTACATAGCACTAAGTCCAGAATAGCCTGCTCCCTCATGGGGTCCATCACAAGCTGTCCATGAATTCCCTTTTTTTGGATTCACCCAGTCCATTTGCATATTGAAGGCCCCCATGATCACCATGACCTTGCCTTTCTGACACAGAGTCATAGAGATGTACAGCACAGAAACAGACCCTTCGGTCCAACCAATCCATTCAGACCATGTATCTCAACCCAATCTAGTTCCACCTGCCAGGATCCGGCCCATATCCCTCCAAATCCTTGAGGGGTTTCAAATACCCATCCAAATGCCTTTTAAATGTTGCAATTTGTACCAGCCTCCATCACTTCCTCTGGCAGCTCATTCCATACACGTACTACCCTCTGTGTGAAAAAGTTGCCTCATGGGTCTCTTTTATATCTTTCCCCTCTCACCCTAAACCTATGCCCTCTAGTTCTGGATTCCCCCACCCCAGGGAAAATACTTTGTCTATTTATCCTATCCATGCTCCTCATAATTTTATAAACCTCTATAAGGTGGATGCATCTTGCACCCCTGGTCCTGACCACTCTTAGGAGGCCTGTACATAACTCCCATTATGATTGTTATGCCTTTGTGGTTCCTCGACTCCACCCACACAGAGTCCACTTCCTCTGACCCAATGTTATTCAGCGCCATAGATTTAATTTCATTCTTAACTAACAAGGCAACCCCGCCCCTCTGCCCACCTCCCTGTCTTTTCGATAAGTTGGAAATCCTTGGATGTTTAACTGCCAGTCCTGAACATCCTGCAACCAGGTCTTTGTGATGCCTACCACATCATCATCATTCACGATGATTTGTGCCACTATTTTATCTACGTTGTTACGAATACTACGAGCATTCAGGTAAAGCGTCTTAATACAAATTTTCTTATCCTCGTGATTTCTAACATCTCTAGTAATGTGTCACAAGTTATCCTTCCTTTTTTGCTTCATTCCAAGTCTGCCTTGAACTTAAACCCTGCAGACCTGCTAAACTGCTGCTTATCTTTCTACTTGACTTCATACTCGCTGTCGTTGTTGCTTTCCATTTCCTTTCCCCCCAACTCACAAGTTTAAAGTCCTCGTGACTACCTTATGCCCTCATCCAGGTCATTAATCTAAATGACAAACAATAGTGGACACACAGAACAGATCCTGGCGGTACCCCACTAGTAACTGAACTCCAGGATGAATATTTCCCTTCAACCACCACCCTCTGTCTTCTTTCAGCTAGCCAATTTCTGATCCAAACTGCTAAAACACCCTCCATCTCATGCTTCCTTATTTTATGCAATAACCTACCAATGGGAACCTGATCAAACCCCTTACTGAAATCCAGATACACCACATCAACTGCTTTACCCTCATCCACCTGTTTGGTCACCTTCTCAAAGAACTCAGTAAGGTTTGTGAGGCACAACCTACCCTTTACAAAACCGTATTGACTATTTCTAATCAATGTATTAATTTCTAGATGATTATAAATCCTTTCTTTTATAACCCTTTCCAACACTTTGCTCACAACTGAACTAAGGCTCATAGGTCTATAATTTCAAGGGTTGTCTCTACTCCCCTTCTAGAACAAGGGAACAACTTCTGGCATTTTTCTGTAGACAATTACGACATAAAGATCAAAGTGAAAGTCTCCTCCCTGGCTTCCCAAAAAGCCCAAGGATAAATCCCATCTGGCCCAGGGGACTTAGCTATTTTTACACTTTCCAGAATTGCTTACACCTCCTCCTTGTGCACCTTAATCCCACCTAGTCTAGTAGCCTGTATCTCAGTATTCTCCTCGACCACGTTGTCTTTTTCTAGTGTGAACACTGATGAAAAGTATTCATTTAGCACTTCCCCCATCTCCCCTGACTTGACGTACAGTTTCCCACTACTATACTTGTTTGGCCCTAATCTTACTCTAGTCATTCTTTTATTGCTGATATAGCTATAGAAGGCCTTAGGGTTTTCTTTGATCCTATCCACCAATGGCTTCCCATATCCTCTCCTGGCTCTTCTTAGCTCTGTCTTTAGGTCTAATTAGCTAACTAGTAACTCACATGTGCCCTAACTGAACTATTACATCTCATCCTAACATGAACCTTCTTCCTCTCGATAAGAGATTCAACTTCCTTAGTAAACCACGGCTCTCGCACTCGATAACTTCCTCTCTGCCTGACAGGTACGTACTTATCAAATATCTGCAGTAGTTGGTCCTTGAATGAGCTCCACATTTCAACTGTGCCCATCCCCTGCAGTTTCCTCCCCCATCCTATGCATCCTAAATCTTGCCTAATCATGTCGTAATTGCCTTTCTCCCAGCTATAACTCTTGACCCGTGGTATATACCTATCCCTTTCCATGGCTAAAGTAAACACACAACCAAATTGTGCTGGGAGAAAGTGAGGACTGCAGATGCTGGAGATCAGAGCTGAAATGTTGATTCTCCTGCTCCTTGGATGCTGCCTGACCAGCTGCGCTTTTCCAGCAACACGTTTTTCAACCAAATTGTGGTCACAATTATCAGAGTGCTCACCTACCTCCAAATCTAACACCTGGCCAGGTTCATTACTCAGTACCAAATCTAATGTGGTCTCGTCCCTTGGTGGCCTGTATACTTACTGTGTCAGGAAACCCTCCTGCACACATTGGACAAAAACTGACCCATCTAAAGTACTTGAGCTATAGTATTCCTAGGCAATAATTGGAAATTTAAAGTCCCCCATAACAACTACCCTGTCACTCTTGCTCCTGTCGAGGATCATCTTTGCTATCCGACCCTCTACATCTCTGGAACTATTAGTAGGCCTATAGAAAACTTTCAGCAGGGTCACCTCTCCTTTCCTGTTTGTAATCTCAGCCCGTAATACCTCCGTAGAGGAGTCCTCAAACATCCTTTCTGCAACCTAATACTATCCTAGACTAACAGTGCCACTCTTTTACCATTTTTTCTGTTCTTACTGAAACATTGAGAACCCAGAACCTGCAACAACCATTCCTGTCCCTGCTGTGCCCATGTCTGCGAAATGGCCACAGCATCGAAATCCCAGGTACCAACCCATGCAAGTTCACCCACCCTATTCCGAATGCTCCTGGCATTGAAGTAGAGACACCAAACCAACTTCTTGCTTGCTGGTGCCTTTTTGCAATCTTGAAATCTTAGTTCTGACTTCACTACTCTCAACCTATATGCGGTTTTCGGTTCCCATCGCCCTGCTGAGTTAGTTTAAACCACCACAAGAGCATTAGCAAATTACTCCCAGGATATCGGTACCCCTCTGGTTCAGGTAAACACCATCCTGTTTCTAGAGGTCCCACCTACCCCAGAAAGAGCCCCCCATTATCCAGAAATCCAAAACCCTCCCTCCCTGCACCATCCCTGTAGCCACGTGTTCAACTCCTCTCTCTCCCTATTCCTCACCACACTCGCACATGGCAAGGGTAACAAACCAGAGATAACAACTCGTCATCCTAACTCTAAGCTTCCACCCTAGCTCCCTGAACTTCTGCCTTAAACCCCCGTCTCTCTCCCTACCTATGCCATTACTGCCTGTGTGGACCATGACTTGGGGCTGCTCCCCCTCCCCCTCAAGGATCCTGAAAACATAATCGGAGACATCACGAACCCTGGCACCTGGGAGGCAACACACCAATCCTGAGTCTCTCTCATTCCCACAGAACTATCTATCCCCCTAACTATGGAGTCCCCAATGACTAATGCTCTGCTCCTCTTCCCCCTTCCCTTCTGAGCAGCATGGACAGACTCTGTGCCAGAGACTTGTGCCCCATTGCTTACCCGTGGCAAGTCGTCGTCCTCCCCATCAGTATCCAAAACAGTATGCTTGTTATTGAGGGCAACAGTCACAGAGGATACCTGCACTGCCTGCTGGTTCCCCTTTCTGTCCCCTGACGGTAATCCATCTATCATCTTCCCTGTAACTCCTCTCAGTAACCCTCTCCGCCTCTCGAGTGATCTGAAGTTCATCTAGCTCCAGCTCCTGCTCCAGCTCCATTTCCCTAATGCGGTTTTCAAGGAGCTGGAGCTGGGTGCACTTCCCACAGATACGGTCAGCAGGGACACTACTGGTAACCCTTACCTCCCACATTCTGCAGGAGGAATATTAAAGTGATTTGGGTAAAGCCATCACCCAAGTATGCTCACCATGTGCTAGATTTGGTTTTTTAAAAAATCCTCAAATCCCCTCAAACTTCTTCCTCCCTCTTAAAACTGTGCCCCCCTGGTTTTTGAGCCCTGACCTAAGGTGAAAGGCTTCATCCTCGTAAATATGTCTAGGCCTCTCATAGTTTTGTATGCCCCAATCAGATCCCTCACCCCGTTGCTGCATTTAGGAAACCAGTCCCAGCCTAGCTGGTGTCTCTGTGTGGCTGAATTGTTCCAGCTGAGATAGCATTCTGTCGACATTCCTCCATACCCTGTCCAGTGCAATCACATCCTTCCTATAGTGTGGTGAATAGTGGTGAACTGGTCTCAGTACTCTATCTGTGGCCTAACTAACGTGATGTATATTAGATTACTTACAGTGTGGAAACAGGCCCTTTGGCCCAACAAGTCCACACCGACCCGCCGAAGTGACAACCCACCCATACCCCTACATATACCCCTTACCTAACACTACGGGCAATTTAGCATAGCCAATTCACCTGACCCGCACATCTTTGGACTGTGGGAGGAAACCGGAGCACCCGGAGGAAACCCACGCAGACACGGGGAGAACATGCAAACTCCACACAGTCAGTCGCCTGAGGCGGGAATTGAACCCAGGTCCCTGGCGCTGTGAGGCAGCAGTGCTAACCACTGTGCCACCGTGCCGCCCCAATGTGCCACCGTGCCGCCCATTACTTCCTTGGTTTTGTATTCAATGTCATGATTTATAAAGGCATGCCTTCAAGGATCTATGGATATGCCCACAAAGTTTTGATGTGTGCTTCCCTGGATCCTACTGTTCAATGTGTACCCACCCCTTTGCTAATTCTCCCAAAATGCATCATCTCACACTCCCTTGAGGGTTCAATTCCATTCGCCACTGTTCGACCATCTGACCAGCCAATCTGTATCATCCTGTAGTCGAAACTTTCTTCTTCACTATTTCCTTATCATCCTGGAAGTTGCAGAAAATTCCTCCTACGTACATTCTAAGTCATTAATGTACATTACAAACACCAAGGGACCCAGCAGCTCGCTCTCACGCTCTCTCAGAGGCAGACACCTTTCGACCATCACCATGTGCTTCCTGCCACTGATCCAATTTTGGACACATTTGTTGAAGCTTTTCATATTGTGCACACCAGGACATTTTTCAGGAATACCAATTGGAGAGGGAACCCAACACTTACCCTGCATAAAAGGAAAGTGCTGATTAGTTGGTCAGTGTGCTGTGGTAAAGGTCCTGCCATGGGGGATAAGTGCAAGACAGAATCTTTGACATAATGTGATATTTTTCAAAAATTGGTGACAGTATTATGGTCACCATTACTGGGATTCTCTTTCAATTCCAGAATTTTCCTCTGCAGTGTTAAATTCTCCCAGCTCCCAGAATGAGATTGGAATCAGAGTCTCCAGGACTCCAGCTTGGACGTCTGGATTACTAGGGTTTAGATCAGTGGTGCTGAAACGTCAATTTTCCTGCTTTCTCAGATGCTGCCTGACCTGCTGTGCTTTTCCAGCACCATTCTGATCTAAACTCTGTTTTCCAACATCTGCAGTCCTCACTTTTGCTGTCTAGATTACTAGCCCAGTCATATCAATACTCTGCCACCACCACCGCTTTGATAAATAAGCTTATCTCTGCTTGGCCAGCAGTTGACAATAATTGACTGTATATTCCAACTCCTTGTCACTAATCAATGATCCTTCTTAACAATGTGTCTGCAAGGATATTGGTAAACTTGAGCAGTAACACCTTCTGATGGTAGACCCATGAAAATGTTTTCAGTATACAAGAGTAGAAATCAACTAGTTAGCAGCAGAGCTTTCCTCAGACAGTTGTGAGCATCTTGAAGGAATTACCAGTTGATAGCTCCTGGGAGAAAGTGAGGACTGCAGATGCTGGAGATCAGAACTGAAAATGTGTTGCTGGAAAAGCGCAGCAGGTCAGGCATGAGCCCTTCAGGAGAGGGCTCATGCCCAAAACGTCGACTCCCCTGCTCCTTGGATGCTGCCTGACCTGCTGCGCTTTTCCAGCAACATATAATAGCTCCTGACTCTCAGTATTGTCACCAAGAGAAGATCTGGGCTGGCTCAGAGACAATCTCAGTGGAAAAAGTAATTTTCGTTTGAGCTAGTATTTGTTCCTTGGAAATGCCTAGATTAGCTTCAATCCCATGAGGATGTCGAGGAGGAGTGAAAGATGAGAAACCTCAGCAACATGTCTCCGGTTTCAGCTGTATTCAAGAGGACCTTTCCCAATCTAGCTCCGAAATCACTGGGAAAAAACTCAGTATCTGTGGTGAGAGATACGGAGTTAATGTTCTAGGTCTGGCGACAACTCTTCAGAATTCCTAAGTTTTCCGAAGGATTCCCCCAGCTTGTCAGCTCCAAATGATTCAGTGTGTTTTGTTGTTGCCCCCCAGGGGAGATTCTAAGATGTGATTGTGCAGAGAGTGCCCAGTCAGGGTGTATCAGCCACATCTTGGTGGATCAGCTTGTCTTTTCAATTTGCTGGTCAGCAATTCCGGGTAAGCCCACTCTCCAGAAAGATTATCCAAAAGGAATTCTATCCCTATTGCATGCCTTCAGCCAAGAGAGAGAAGGAAGAACCTTCTCAAGTCTCAGAAAAGGCTGGAGCAGTTGTAAAAGGTGTGGCATCTGTATGTATACAAAAGAGAGACTGGTTTGTGGTTGAATACTTTGAACTATACACTTGCGGATATGAGGCAACCTTTCAAATCTTTCTGGCACCCCTTTCTTGCTTCCTTGAGAAGATCCAACTATGAGGTCGGAATGACTCATCTCCTGCCGTGCCGCCAAGATTAATGCAAAGGATTTTATTGGAGAACAATTTATTTACACAAGTGACAATTGAGCGAGGTAGGCTTGGCCCAGTATGAATTCTACAAAGATGCCTTATTGATAGAAAGTTGATAAGAAGTAAGCCACACAGAGGATTCACATGCGACATCTGCCTTTTGGAGATGGAAAATGTTGAGCCCAGGAATACATTCTTTAAATTTCTGTCTGTCTAACAATCGATATATAGCCGGATTTTGCTGCACTCTGTTTTATTTTTGACGTAGTGAGTGAAGGAGATGAATTGCGTGTCGTTACAAAGTGACTGGCTCAGGCACTACAATTTCAGCAGGAGCTCTGGGAAAAGTATTCCCCGTGTTTATCGCATTATTTTTGCTTCAAATGTTTCCATTCAAAATATAAAAACCATGACTGTTGGAAGTAAGTTGGAAATGACACGAGGCGAAGCAGTGCTGCAAGCTAAAGTTGTGAGTCAGTTATCCTGAAAGAAGGATTTGCATTTCTATAGTGCTTTCAACACCATGGAGCAGCTCAAAACACTTGAAGAGTATTTTTCTCTGTTGTTTCTAATGTATCCGATTCATTTGAAGGATTGTTCCAAATATGGTCCAATCGCGTTATCATCCCAGTGTCGCTAACTTCTCTACTTTCCAGTTTGTCCTACTGGAGGTAAATCAGAGTGATTACGTAATATAATGACCTAATTTGTGCGATGTTTTTGCAGATTTGTACGATTTTACTCTGAGACCCTTCGTTTCTTTGTCCAATTAGATTTTTCATTTATAAGTACAACAACCTCCTTATTTTTCTCAGCCAGAGATAGTACGTCAAACTCTTCTGTGTGGTGGAATTTATTTGTCAATTATGTGCCCATCCTGCAAGTTTTTTACTGCTTCTAATTTGTCGCAGCTGTCCTCCAGTATTAACCATCTGCCAAATTTAAGGTTAAAGCATTTGCTCCCATTTCCAGCCAGAAGTACTGAATGAATGATCCATCTCAGCTTCATCCTGAACCCTTCCCCAGCATCGCAGATGCCAGTTCCAGCTGATTCAACTTGCTCCATGCAAAACTAAAACAGATGAAGGCAATGCAAGGCTATGGGCCCTGGCAACGTTCTGGCAATAGTACTGAGGAAGTGCTACAGAGTTAGCTGTGAATTATTTTTCAGTGTGAAAACTTGCCGTGGTATGTCTTGTCTACAAACTTGCAGGACAGATCCAACCCAACCCAGTCCAGCTATATCAGTCTATTGCTGATGCCCTCAGCAAAGGGGTCATCAACAATGCATGGAATTTGCACTTGCTCAGCAACAACCTGCTCACCGACGCTTAGTTTGAGTTCTGCCAGTGTCTGACCTCATGAAGTCTTAGATCTTTTGTTCAGATTTGGACCAACCCCAAACAAGAATTGGCATCAACCGTCTTGTTAAATCTTTAAAATCTCTCCTGTCTCAATGACACAATACTTTTAAGTTTCCTTAGAAATGTCAAATCTGAAAGGTTTGTGCACAAAACAACACTTCCTCGATATGACTCCAAATTTCCACAACTTGAAGCACAAAAAGTTGGATTTGTTGGAGGTCCATTAACTCAGTCATAGAGTTATAGAGTCATAGAGATGTACAGCATGGAAACAGACCCTCTGGTCCAGCCTGTCCATGCCAACCAGATATCCCAACCCAGTCTAGTCCCACCTGCCAGCACTTGGCCCATATCCCTCCAAACTCTTCCTATTCATATACCCATCCAAATGCCTTTTAAATGTTGCAATTGTACCAGCCTCCACCACATCCTCTGGCAGCTCAATCCATACACGTGCCACCCTCTGTGTGAAAAAGTTGCCCTTTAGGTTTCTTTTATATCATTCCCCTCTCACCCTAAACCTATGCCCTCTAGTTCTGAACTCCACAACCCCAGGGAAAAGACTTTGTCTATTTATCCTATCCATGCCCCTCATAATTTTGTAAACCTCTATAAGGTCACCCCTCAGCCTCCAACGCTCCAGGGAAAATAGCCCCAGCCTGTTCAGCCTCTCCCTGTAGCTCAAATCATCCAACCCTGGCAACATCCTTGTAAATATTTTCTGAACCCTTTCAAGTTTCACAACATCTTTCCGATAGGAAGGAGACCAGAATTGCATGCAATATTCTAATAGTGGCCTAGCCAATGTCCTGTACAGCCACAACATGACCTCCCAACTCCTGTACTCAATACTCTGACCAATAAAGGAAAGCATACCAAACGCCACCTTCACTATCCTATCTACCTGCAACTCCACTTTTTTTTTGTAGATATTTTTATTGAAATTTAACATTTTTGCAAATTTACAAAAATAAACAAAACTCTCAAATACAAACATTGATGTACAATTAAATCATATATACAATAGTCATAATTTAACAAAGAAAAGAGAAAGAAAGAAAACAAAAAAAGAAAAAAAAAGAAACGAAAAAAGAAAGAAAAAAAACCTCAACTTTCTACTAATCTAACCTATAACTAACCAGAGTGTATACCTAAGTCTCTTACATGCTCGGAATGTATAAACATCAAATATAATAAAACCCGTATTCGCGCAGGATTCCTCTCCCAAGGGGCCCCGGAGCAGCCCGGTCTGAAATCTTCACTAAATAAAAGCCCTTGTTAGGATGGCCGAAATATCTGCATTTATATAATTCAAAAAGGGCTGCCATATTTTATAAAATAATTCAGTCTTTCGGTGCACCATATTTGTGAGGAAGTCAAGGGGGATATATTCCATAATTAATCTGTGCCAATTTGAAAGTCCAGGGGGGCCCTCAGCCACCCAGTTCACCAAAATATTTTTCCTTGCACAGAAAGAGAGAATAGAAAATAGTCTCTTCCCATGCATATCCAGAGATGAGAGGTTCGAAAAGCCCAAAAGGAGAGATACAGGGTCCACCCTAATTTCCGTTCCTAAAATTTCTGTCAGGGTATTTGCCACTTTAGTCCAGTATCTGCAGATTTTCTGACAAGTCCACAGACAATGTACAAGAGTACCCACCTCTATTTTGCATTTAGGACACATTGGAGATGCTCCTGCCTTAAATTTTGCCAGTCGAGCCGGAGCTATATGGGCCCTATGAAGTATCTTTAGTTGGATAGCCTGAGTTCTGTTACAGATAGCAATTCTTCTAGCATTTTCCCAAATGTCATTCCACATATCCTCAGAGATTTCTAGCCCCAAGTCCTGCTCCCATGTTTTAAGCAGGTCATCCATGTCTCCTGAGACTCCATCATGTAGCAAATGGTATATAGTACTAACGGAGGATGCCCCCGCTGGTCGTAAGACATTACGTTCTCTGTCTGATTTATAAAGACTATCTATTAATGTAGTCTTCCTCTGTATATAATCTCGAACTTGGAAGTATCGAAAGAGATCCCCATTAGGTATTCCGAATTTCAGACGCAGCTGCTCAAAGGACATCAGGATCCCATCTTTAAATAGGTCCCCTAAGCATGAGATGCCCCTGGATCTCCAGAGTTTAAAGGTGGCATCTGTAATCCCCGGTTGGAATCCCCATGCGCCTACTATTGGTGCATGGGGGGATGTTTTATGTGAGTTACCCTCATTTTGCCGCATTATATTCCAGGCCTTAATTGTGTTTAATATTATGGAATTTTTACAGTGGTCTGTAATGATTTTCCTCTTATCTGAAAATAAAAGGTTAATAAGTGGGTATTTTACTTGGGAGGCTTTGATATCCAGCCAAATTGATTGTGGATCAGATGAAACCCAATCAGCTATGTAACTTAGTAGGGAGCTTAACTGATATTTCCTAAAGTCTGGGAAGTCCAGTCCTCCCCTTGCCTGTGGAAGCTGTAGCTTCTTCAGCTTAATAAGGGGCCGTCTATGGTTCCAAATAAAGGAGCCCAACCAGCCATATAATTTACGTAGGGCTAGCCTTGGCAGCATCAGCGGGAGCATTCTCATAGGATATAAGAGACGGGGCAGAACATTCATTTTAATTAATGCTATTCTCCCTAGCCAGGAAATCGGAAGGTCTCTCCATCGCTGGAGGTCCTGCCTTATCCTTTCCATTAATTGTACAAAATTAGCCCTATACAGCTGATCAAATACTGGCGTGATAAAAATACCTAAATATAAGAAGCCCTCCAGGGACCAACGGAAGGGAAAAGGGGATCCGTCCATTAAGTGGGGTATCATAGCCAGACCATCCATTGGCATGGCTTCCGATTTTGAAAAATTAATTTTATAGCCTGAGAATGCACTAAATGTATTAATAACTTGAATTAGACGAGGCACTGACATTAAAGGATTACTGAGAAATAAGAGAACGTCATCTGCATAGAGGGTAATTTTGTGTTTACCTGTACCAATCCTCGGGGCCGTTATATTAGGATCAGTCCGGATGGCTTCTGCTAATGGTTCGATTATCAGTGTAAACAACAATGGTGAGAGAGGACATCCTTGACGGCAGCCCCTACCCACACTGAAGCCATCCGATCTTAACCCATTAGTAATAACAGCTGCTTTGGGGTCATTATACAATGTTGAAACCCATTTGGTAAACACCTGTCCAACGCCAAACCTTTCCAATGTGTAAAATAAATATGACCATTCAACCCTATCAAATGCCTTTTCCGCATCCAATGAAATTACTACTCCTGGTATCTTTCCCTGATGACAGGCTTGGATCATATTCAAGACCCTTCTGATATTATTGGATGATCTGCGGCCCTTAATAAATCCCGTCTGGTCCTCCTTTATAATATATGGCAGTACCCTTTCTAGTCTTAGTGCTAACATTTTTGAGAGAATTTTAAAGTCTACATTTAGTAAGGATATTGGTCTGTAAGATGCACAATCTTCTGGGTCTTTTCCTTTTTTGAGGATAAGAGAAATATTTGCTTCTTTCAGCGTGGGCGGGAGACAGACCTGACTATGCGCAAAATTATACATATCCATAAGTGGGTCAACCAATATTCCTGTAAATTCTTTATAGAATTCAGCTTGAAAACCATCCGGGCCCGGTGCTTTACCGCTCTGAAGTTGCCTAATTGCCTCAAGTATTTCTTGGACTGTTAAAGGGGTATTTAGGGCCGACACCTGTTCCGGAGTCAGGCCCGGGAAGGTCAAATTTTTAAAAAATGACTGCATCCTCCTAATCCTATCTTCACAATCCTGCGATCTATATAGTTCAGAATAAAATTCTTTAAAGGTCGCATTGATCTTTTTATGATCATTAGTCAGGGTACCTGTACTTTCCTTGATGGTCGGAATAGTTTGAGGGGCTTTCTTTTTCTTTGCAAGAAATGCTAAGTATCTACCCGGTTTGTCGCCATATTCATATAATCTTTGTTTCGCAAATAATATTTCCCTTTTAGCCGTTTGAGTAAGCGCGGTGTTTAAAGCTGTCCTAAGAGCTGTAATCCTCTGCAATTTTGTGATAGAAGGTCTATCAGCGTATGCTGTTTCGGCTGCTTTTAGGCGAGCTTCGAGCAGACGCTGTTGCTCTCCCTTCATTTTCCTCTGGGTCGCTGAATAGGAGATGATCAAACCTCGTGCATAAGCTTTGATGGTCTCCCACATCATTGACGGATTGCTAGCCGTACCAGTATTAATTTCTAAAAAAGTTTTAAGTTCTTGGGAGAAGTACTTTAAAAATTTGCTATCTTTTATCAGGAAGGGGTCCATACGCCAATGCCGAGCAGATGTCCCATTGTTCTTTACCTTAGTTTCCATGTATACAACGGCATGGTCAGAGATTGCTATAGTACCTATTTTACAGGTTGCTATAGAGTTTAGAAAAATCGATGGGGCAAAAAACATATCAATTCTTGTGTGACATTTATGTGGATTAGAGTAGAAAGAAAAATCTCTACCCTGTGGATGGAGACATCTCCATACATCTACCAATCCTAATTCTTTATTCAGGTCCGCCAGTTGTCTAGATCTGGGAGATACTCCAGCGGCACTCTTGGGAATCCTGTCTATTTCCGGATCCATAATACAATTAAAGTCTCCCCCTATAATTGTATGACGGGCACCAAAGGCCATCAGTTTTGAAAAAGCTTCCGTTATGAATTTAAAGGGGTGTGCCGGGGGCAGTATACATTTAAGATCCCATATTCCTCTCCATTTATGAGGGCTTTAATCAAAATATATCGTCCAGATTCGTCTTTTATCTGATTTAGAATTTTCAAAGGGAAGTTCTTCCGGACAAGGATAACGACTCCCCTGCTTTTTGAATTAAAAGAGGAAAAAAAGGCCTGATCAAATCCGCCCTGTCATAATTTTAAGTGTTCTTTATCCGACAGGTGTGTCTCCTGTAGGAGAGCTATATCAACTCTCTCCTTCTTAAGATTTGATAATATTTTCTTCCTTTTAACTGGCGAATTACTCCCCCTGACATTCCAGGTGCACCACTTAACCGACTGTTCAGCCATAATCATCTGGACAGATCCGAGACCCCTCGGGAGGGGAAACCCTATCTAGAACATCCCGAGCATGGAGCATACAAGATTTACAAAAGTAAAGACTCTCTGATACACTCAAAACAATATAACAAAAAACTCTTTCTAAGTATAAAAAATATAAAACATTCCGAATTGGAGATTTTCTCCCTTGTTCCCAGGGAGCGTCACTTCCTCTCCCACAGTCCATCTTACCCTCTTCCAACCAGTGCCCCACCCTTGACCCAGGTGTTCCTCAATAAACTGAGGAGAATTCAAATATAATATAAAGCTAGAGTTAACAGTGAACACCCCACCCCCACCCACACCCACATCTAAATATATTTGGGAATATTAATACCATATATAACTATAAGATTACAATCTGAACATGTAATACTTAAATATAATACCACAAAATAACAGGGGAAAGAAAAACAACCCCGCTCCTAAAAGCAGAAGTAAAATAGAATAAGGTAACCACCTCTTCCCATCATCATTAACCAAACGCCCCAACATATATATATATATATATATATACATACACACATAGGGGGAAAGATAAGAAAAGATGAAGGGATGTAAACCAAAATAATGGGAAAGGCAGACCAGCGTCCACAATCTCTTACAGTTTATTTAAGAGAGTCCAAGAATTCCTTAGCCTTCTCCGGTGATCCGAAGTTATATATGGATCCTTCGTGGCTAAGGCGTAGCGTCGCTGGATATCGTAAGGAGTACTGGATATTTAAGTCCCTTAAACGCTTCTTCGCCTCATCGAATGCCTTCCTCTTTCGGACCAAAGCTGGGGAGAAGTCCTGGAACTGCATGATCCTGGATCCTTTGTGGGTCATAGCTTGGGGATCTTTTCCCAGATTTCTTGAGGCTTCCAGGAGCATCTGCCTCTCCCTATAGCTCTGCAGCTGGAACAGGATCGGGCGTGGGCGCTGGGTTGAGCCGGGCCCACGTACTGTGACCTGGTAGGCCCATTCTACCCTTACCTGGCCTGATCCATTATGCAGATTTAAAAGTTGTGGCAGCCAATGCTCTAAGAATGCTGTCAGCTGACCTCCCTCTTCCTGCTCGGGCAGGCCCAACAACCGAATATTTTTTCTATGACATCGATTTTCGAGGTCATCAATGTGGTTTTCTAAGTTCTGGACTCGATTCTCGAGAAAACGGATGTGGTCGGCTGTTGATTTTATCCCAGTCTCTGAGGCTGCGGCCTTCGACTCCACCTCTCTGACTCGGCACTCCAATTCCTGAATGTCTCTGCCCTGCTTCTGCAGCTCGGCTGATAGTGCTTCTCTGCTCTGCCGAGACTCATCGATAAAAGCATCAATCTTCGCCTCCCACCTGGCAAACATCTCTTCAAAGCTCATCTTCATTGGTAAATCTCCTGAAGTAGCTGAAGACACCTTTATTGCAGATGAAGAGGGAGAGGGTGGGGGAGGGGTCCCTGCTTTCTTAGAGTCGCCTGTTCCCTTCCCTTTACTCATTTTCCAGCTAGTATTAGACTATTTAAATGTACTAATAAGTAACTATTTAAGGTTAACAACTATTATAAATGGTTTAGTGAGTGTGGTGGGGGTGGATAGCCCACTTTTCCCAAGTTTTGGGTAGAGCACTGTGGACTCAGTCTTGCTGGGTCGCCGCCATCTTGGATCCCCCCCGCAACTCCACTTTTAAGGAGTTATAAACCTGCACTCCACGGTCTCTTTGTTCAGCAACACTCCCTAGACCTTGCCATTAGATGTATAAGTCCTGCTAAGATTTGCTTTCCCAAAATGCAGCACCTCACATTTATCTGAATTAAACTCCATCTGCCACTTCTCAGCCCATTGGCTCATCTGGTCCAGATCCTGTTTTAATTTGAGGTAACCCTATTCGCTGTCCACTACACCTCCAATTTTGGTGTCATCTGCAAACTTACTAACTGTACCTCTTATGCTAGCATCAAAATCATTTATGTAAATGACAAAAAGTAGAGGACTCAGCACCGATCCTTGTGGCACTCCACTGGTCACACTGTATCCAAATGGCTAATTCTCCCTGTATTCCATGAGGGATCTAACCTTGCTAATCAGTCTCCCATGGGGAACCTTGTCGAACGCCTTACTGAAGTCCATATAGATCACACCTACTGCTCTGCCCTCATCAATCTTCTTTGTTATTTCAAAAAACTCAATCAAGTTTGTGAGACATGATTTCCCACACACAAAGCCATGTTGACTATCCCTAATCAGTCCTTGCCTTTCCAAATACATGTACATCCTGTCCCTCAGGATTCCCTCCAACAACTTGCCACCACTGAGGTCAGGCTCACTGATCTATAGTTCCCTGGCTTGTCTTTACCGCCCTTCTTAAACAGTGGCACTACGTTAGCCAACCTCAGTCTTTCGGCACCTCACCTGTGACTATCAATAATACAAATATTTCAGCAAGAGGCCCAGCAATCACTTCTCTAGCTTCCCACAGAGTTCTCGGGTACACCTGATCAGGTCCTGATTTACCCCTTACCTTTACCTAATCTATAAGACATAAATCATGAGTCTTATACCATCACAAGATGCAATGCTGTTCACTTGTCTGGTTAAGTATGGTTCCAGTAATACTCCAGAGACTCAACTTCATCAAGGGCATAGTTCTCTTGATTGGCACTTTCACACCACCTTCCCCCTTCTCCCTGAATGCACAGTGGTAGCAATATGTATACAACCCGCAAGATACACTGCAGTGACTGACCAAGGCTCTTACAACTGCACCTTCCAAACCTGGGGCCTGTACAACCTTGAGAAAGGGAGGAATCAGATACTGGAGAACAGAGTCGAAGAGTGTGATGCTGGAAAAACAGCCGGTTCGGCAGCATCTGAGGAGCAGGAGAGTTGACATCTTGGGCATAAGCCCTTCATCAAGAGGGTCTGTACAACCTTGAAGGGCAAGGGTACCAGATGCAAATATAAAAATAAATTCTCTTTGAATCTGTGCTCTTCATTGTTGAGCTGTCCTCTGCTGTCTGTATACTTCATGTGTATCCCTTTTCTTATCCTCAATATTTCCCTTGTGTCTTTAAAACCCTAATGAGTTACAATGCAGAATTATAGTGCTTCTTTGTGGAATGTATTTTTTCAATTCTGTCAAACACCAACAGAGTACAGTAGCTTTTTTTTTTGTCATTTCTACCATATACAGCTGGTACAGTAAAAACGAGACCGTGTTCCTCCAGTACCCGAGGGTGCTAAACAGACAGCACAAACTACACAATCATACATGCCATAAAGTCTACAAAATAAGTGCAAAACAAGCAAGTTACAGTGTAACAGAAGAATGGTAAATAATAGACATTTTTCTAGCAGCAATATGAAAGAATTTCAGATGGGAAAGAGTCCGATTATACTGTGTTAAGGAGCTTGATGGCTTGGGGGAAGAAACTGTTGCCCAGTCTGCCTGTGAGAGACCGTATGCTCTGTTATCTTCTGCCAGATGGCAGGAGGCAGAAAAGTTTGAGTGAGGGGTGTTTCTGTTGTTGCTGTTTGTCACTATTTGTCAGTGTTATTCATTTTGTTTTATCAAGTTGTGTTCCAGCTCCCTCAGGATTGGCTTTCTCCAGCCTGTTACCATGGTCACCATCATACTTCATTTCAGTCATTATCCTAAAATAATTTATTCTAATCACATAGAGGTGTAAGTGTTCCCCTGTTTTTGCTTCACTTATCTGCTATGATTCATTTCCTTAATTGCACTTCCAGCGATGAACTCTGTCTTGTTGCTTCTCTTAAAACCCGTGTTAAACAGCAGTTTTAAAGTTAGAGTCATACAGCATAGAAACAAATCAGTCCATCTGCGCATAATCCCAAACTAAACTGGTCCCACCTGCCTACTCCTGACCCATATCCCTTCTCACCTTTTTCATTTGAAGCACTTTTGCATGATCCAAACAATTCTGTTGCATTTATATTTATATCTAGGATCCATAGGATTTGTATTAACGGTACAGCAATTGTGCTGTTCCAAATACTTACCCAAATATCTTCTAAATGTTGTAATTGTCCTCACATCCACCACTTCCTCAGGAAGTTCATTCCACACACAAATCATTTTCTGTGTAAAAACAAACTTTGCCCCTCATATAGTTTTTTAAAATGTCTCTCCTCTCACCTTAAAAATTTGCATCACCCTTCCCTGGTCTTGAAATCCCCATCCTAAGGAAAAGACAACTATCATTAACTCTGTTCATACCGCTCATGATTTTATAAACCTCTATAAAGTTATCTCTCGACCTCCTACGCTCCAGTGAACAAAGGTTCCAGTATATCGAGTGCTGTACATGTGGATAGTTTAGGGAAGAATCAAGTATTACTGTGTGCTATCCAGTGGTCCCTGTTAGTTCATGTCTACATGCCTGACAAGAGCAAGGATTACCATGACTATGGTACTGTTCAGCTCAGATAATCTGATGACATTCATTGTCCAGGTTCCTATTTGAAAATCAAACATGTGATCTGAAACAGTGTGCTACAATTCAGAAAAGCAGTTGGTGAAGGATAGCTTTGGAGTCCATAATTAATGCATCGAGTGAACATTTATAGAGTTATAGAGCTGTACAACATAGAAACAAACCCTTGGGTCCAATTTGTCCATGCCGACCAAATATCCTAACCTGATCTAGTCCCATTTGGCCCATGTCCCTCTGCCTTCCTATTCATACACCCACCCAGGTGCCTTTTAAATGTTAATTGTACCAGCCTCTGCCACTTCCTCTGGCAACTCATTAGATCCCTTTTTAAATCTTTCCCCTCACCTTAAATCTGTGCCTTCCAATTTTGGACACTCCCACTCCAGGCAAAAGACCTTGTTTATTCACACTATCCATGCCCCTCATGATTTTATAAACCTCTATAAAGTCACCCTCAGCCTCTTACACTCCCTGGAAAATACATTAGCCTATTCAGCCTCACCCTACTGTTCAAATCCTCCAACCCTGGCAACATCTTTGTAAATCTTTTCTGCACCATTCCAAGTTTCACATCATCCAAATCAGAGATTTCTTGACTACATCACAGTTTCAATAAGGCCTCCATACATGTATGACGGTAAAATCCCAATTTGTACCCACAACCTGTATCCATTAAACACGAGTAATATTTCTGGTTAACAGTGAATTTCCAAGAAGGTAAGCATTCTAGTCATTCACTACAATGAATAGTGAAGAACTGAATTGAACCTGCTCTTTAAGGTTGAAATTGGGGAGATAACCTTTTGTAGGAATGAGCCTGAATACCCTTCTCTTTTATTTTTGAATTATACTGTGGTGTCCTCAAATACATCTGAGAACCACGTACATCTGTTGGTGGCACGGTGGCACAGTGGTTAGCACTGCTGCCTCACAGCGCCAGAGATCTGGGTTCAATTCCTGCCTCAGGCGACTGACTGTGTGGAGTTTGCACGTTCTCCCCGTGTCTGCGTGGGTTTCCTCCGGGTGCTCCAGTTTCCTCTCTCAGTCCAAAGATGTGCAGGTTAGGTGAATTGGCTGTGCTAAATTGCCCGTAGTGTTAGGTGAAGGGGTAAATGTAGGGGGAATGGGTCTGGGTGGGTTGCGGTTCGGCGGGTCGGTGTGGACTTGTTGGGCCGAAGGGCCTGCTTCCACACTGTAAGTAATCTAATCTAATCTAAAACCATGAGCAGGAAGAAAGCTGTTCCCCATCCCTGTGACCTAACCTTGACCATCTGTCTTAAGTCAAGAGTGGTAGCCATGGGCCTGTGTTTACTCGTTACAGAAGCTGTCATATCTCACAGGGCAGGCAGGGTACACCGTCAACAGTTTCATTTTTTTTTACCATTTCCTGCCCATCTGAGCCAGAATCTGAAAGTCATGACCGATGCAGTTCAGTTCTTGATCCCCATTTGGGACCTCCACAAGGTAAATGGAAGGAATTTCAACACTTCCAGATATACACATACTTCCATACTTCTGCAAGATATAAATGCAACTGAATTATGTCGTATTTCTGCCCCAGGATCTACACTATCCATAATGCATCTTTTATTAGCTACACAGCAATCGTAGCTGTTCATGTTTCAAAGTAATACATTTGAAATGGCATTCTCATATAATATAGTGTATATTTAAACTCAATTGGAAAGTATTCATACTATCCCTTTGGGTTTGCTTTTAGTTAGTTTTTAATGTGAATTCGAGGGATTATGTAAACAAAATCCTGCAGAGGTCAGCTACTGGTCAGGGAAACACTTTAGAACATTAAAACTGAATTTATCAAGGTAAGTTTTGCACAGGCTTTGTGACTAGACAGAATGTCAAAGATTAAACTCTCAAACATTTAATAAAACAAGGGTGTGGCATAAGTCTTTAGTTGTTTCATTGTTGAGCATTTTGGAATCTTGATTTGGCAAAAGGATTAGTTGCTGTGCACAAAATGATTGAACTGAAGGCAACTGAGGGGAATGATGTCCCTTTTCATCACATTGGACCAGGCACTCTCCTGTGTAATGGAGCAGCACTTGGCTCATAGGAGGAGGCTCATTTTGCACTGTTTACAAGACCAGATCCTTACCCCGGCTTGGTTTTGTTTTTGGCATCTGTTTTGCTGTGGATAGATTATCCTGCTAGATTGTACAGTATTACACCAGTAAGAAAAGCCTTTGCTAACACAATTTAGATGCAGGTAATGTTTAAATTCTATTAAGAACTCTCTCTTTGTGTTTATTGAAGCAGATACTAGTCCTTATGTTGATTTTAAAAAAACCCATGTAATCAGTTTAGGCAGCTAAACTATTTCGTCAATCTTTCAAACTGAACACTTCATTAGGTTGCCCTTTGAAGTTTGTATATACAACTCAGGTGCTGTATTTTTCTTTCAGTACTACTTCTGATATACCCTGAGTTTAGTTTGTTTTGCTTTAATATAAGTGAGGCAATAACGCACAAGAATCTGTATTTATGTGATGCCTTCCTTGACTGCTGACAGTCCGGAAATACTTTGCAGTTATTTAATTATGCTGAAAGTGTAACAGTGGGGATGTTTGCAGATGATTGCACAACGTTTCGCACCATTCACGACCCCTCATATACTGAAACAGTCCATGTCCAAATGCAGCAAGATCTGGACAATATCCAGGCTTGGGCTGACGAGTGGCAAGTAATATTCACCTCCCAAATGCCAGACTATGACCATCATCAACAAGAGGCAATCTAACCACCGTCCCTTGATATTCAATGGTGTTACCATCACTGAATCCCCCCCACAACCACCATCCTGGGAGTTATCGTTAATCAGAAACTCAACTAGACTCACCACATAAACGAAGTGGCTACAAGAGCAGCTCAGTGGCTAGGAATACTGCGATGCATAACTCACCACCTGACTCCCAAAAGCCTGTCCACCATCTACAAGGCACAAGTCAGGAGTGTGATGGAATACAACAGCACTCAACAAGCTCAACACCATCCAGGACAAGTCAGCCCACATGATTGGCATCACATCTACAAATGTCCATTCCCTCCACCACTGATGCTCAGTAGCAGAAGTGTGTACTAACTACAAGATGCACTGCAGAAATTCGCACAAGCTCATCAGACAGCACCTTCAAACCCATGACCACTTCACTCTAGAAGGACAAGGGCAGCAGATGTATGGGATCACCACCATCTTCACATTCCCCTCCATGTTCGTCTCTATCTAACTTGTAAATGTGTTGCCATTCCTTCATTGTTGTTGGGTCAAAATTCTGGAATTCCCTCCCTATGGGCATTTTGGGTCACCCCACAGCAGATGGACTGCAGTGGTTCAGGAAGACAGCTCAGCACTATCTTCTCAAGGGCAATTAGGGACAGGCAATAAATGTTAACCTGGCCAGCGACACCCACATTTCACAAAATGAATATATTTTAAAAACACAGGCCAACCACCTGATACACTAATGTTCAGACATAGCAATATGATAATGACTGGATAATCTGTGCTGGTGATGTTATTTGATAAATAAATGTGGGCCAGAACACTGGGTAAAATTCCCCTACACTTTGAAATACTTTTGAAATAGCTCTTCACCAATCACCCTATCTTTACAAATGCAGAGCCTTTCACAATAGCACTGCCTTTCATATCTCTGGCTTTCATCCTTTTAGCCAGGGCTCTCTGAATGGTGCTGTTAATCTGGTCCAATCAGGGAGCTCAGATTGTGAGGCCTGGCTAGCTGATCTTGTTACAATCACTAGAGTCATAGAGATGTACAGCATGGAAACAGACCCTTCAGTCCAACTTGTCCATGCCAACCACATATCCTAAATTAATCTCGTCCCATTTGTCAGCACTTGTCCCATATCCCTCTATTCATGTACCCATCCAGACGTATTTTAAATATTATAATTGTACCAGCCTCCACCACTTCCTCTGGCAGCTTATTCCATACACACACCACCCTCTGCATGAAAAGGTTGTCCCTTAAGTCCCTTTTAAATCTTTTCCTTCTCACCCTAAATCTATGCCCTCTAGTTCTGGACTACAATCTCCATGGGATTTTTCTCTCCATTTTATGGTTTATTATCCCACTTGAAAGATGAGGGTTTCCAACAGAGTGACACTCCCTCAAGTCCTGATGGTCAGCTCAGATTCTGAGCTCAAAAGTCTTTGGAATGGGAGTTGAATCCTGATCTTCTGAGTCGAGAAGTAGTCCTGAACCATGGCTGAGTCATTTGGTGTAGGGATAACTGTGTTTTTAGCGTGCCACTTATAGGGCCCTGTGAGAGCTTTGACTCCACTGCAGAAAGAACTTTTGTTTTGGGGAGGGAGTGTGATGATCTAGTGGTATGGATTGTTGATCCAGAGAGCCAGACAATGTTCTGGGGATCCAGGTTTGAATCCCGCCATAGAAGATGTTTAAAAAAAAAGCTGGAATTAAGAATCTAATGCCTACGAATCCATTGTCGATTGTCAGAAAAACTCATCTTGTTCATTAATGTCCTTTAGAGAAGGAAGCTGCCATCCTTACCTGGTCTGGCCTACATGTGACTCCAGACCCACAACAATGTGGTTGACTCGTAACTGCTCTCTGGGTAATTAAGGATGGGCAATAAATGCTACCTAGGCAATGACACCCTTATTCCATGAATGAATAAAGAATAAAAAAGGGGAATAATACAAGGAAAAGTTGTACTTGCCAGGCCATTGTGGCTGCACTAAGTTTTGAAGAGAATTTTTGCCTAACACAGTTTGACAAAGTGAGGTAGGATGTGTTGCTTGATAGCATAAAGACTTAAACGTTACTCAGTTGTCTTTTCCCAAGGTGGGGGATTTCAAAACTACGGGTATATTTTTAATGTAAGAGGAGGAAGATTTAAAGACATGGGGACAATTATTTTTTACATAGCGGTTTGAGTGTGGAATGAACTTCCACAGGAAGTGGTAGATGTGGGTACAGTTGCAGTGATTAAAAGACATTGAGATAAGTACATGAATAAGAAATGTTTGGAAGGGTATGGGCCAGGACCCAGCAGGTGAGATGAGTTTCGTTTGGGAAAATGGTCAGCATGGACTGGTTGGACCGAAGGATCTGTTTCCATGCTGTATGACTGGATGACTCTAAGAAGTCAGATGAAATCGAATCTGAAACAAACCAACCTTTTACGTAGCTACAGTAAGATCTGAAGAAGGGTCACTAGACCCTTAGGATTTACTCTGCTTTCTCTCCATAAATGGCATGTTCTTCCAGCAGTTTGAGTTTTGCTTCTGAAATCGAACCTTTTTGTCTTGCAGTCATCAAGATTGAAATGCAAGTCAAACCATTTTAGAAAGGAAAGGTCAATTTAGGCCTGAGAAGAGAACGGTGATCGGTTGCCATGGAGATGCCACAGAAGCTATTCACTGTATTAATTAATGAATAAAATTCAAATCAGGAAAATAGAGTTGGGTTCCAGGTTATGAAGACTATTGAGTTCAATTTTTTTTAGTTTAATGTTTAACATTCAACAGGAGGCTAACCATTGCCTACATTTGAATGCTGATAATAGCATTCAAAAGGAAGCAAAATGTTTCTGCAAATAATCTTTAAAGCCTAATCATAATGTTTAATTTGGTTCAATATTGGGGATTAAAAGTGACCATAATTCTTCAGTTATTCTAAAACCAAAATGAGTTGGAAAACTTGAACTGTATATTGTTGTAAAGATTTCTGGTATATGACCGAACTAATCACAGAATGGTTCCGGTACAGGCAGATCTGAGGAGCAGAAAAATCGATGTTTCAGGCAAGAGCCCTTCACAAATCGGTAGGATTCCTGATGGAGGGCTTTTGCCTGAAATGTCAATTCTCCTGCTCCTCGGATGCTGCCTGACCTGCTGTGCTTTTCCAGCACCACTCTAATCTTGACTCTAGTCTCCAGCGTCTGCAGTCCTCACTTTCGCACAGTACAGGAGGAGGCTACTCAGTCTTCCATGTCTATCCGGAGTCTCCAAAGGTATGATTCACCTCGTGCTTACACCACCCCCTTGGCCCTGGTTTGGGGATTTGCTGACTAAATAGCAGTCAGTTCTTGCACAGTACTGACAGGGAGAGTTAGAGAGAGGTAAATGTTCTAGTCTTGACAAACATTTACACATTTGCTCATGGTGTTTACCTGGTGCGGTTGCCCTGTTACTTGTCAGCCTGAAGCATTGTTCCAGACTGGAGAGTTTTATGATTAGATTAGATTCCTTACAGTGTGGAAACAGGCCCTTCGGCCCAACCAGTCCACAAACCCTTCAAAGAGTAACTCATCCAGAACCATTTCCCCTCTGACTAATGCACCTAACACTATGGGCAATTTAGCATGACCAATTCACATCTTTGGATTGTGGGAGGAAACCAGAGCACTGGGGGAAACCCACTCAGACACTAGGAGAATGTGCAAACTTCCACACAGACAGTCACCCAAGTCTGGAATCGAACCTGAGTTCCTGGTGCTGTGAGGCAGCAGTGCTAACCACTGAGCCACCATGCTGCAGCTTATGTGGAGGTGCAATAGAATGATCCTCTCCATTCAAGATAGATCGGTACAAAAACTACCTCCTTTTAAATGATCTGAATGGAAAATTCCCAGTGTGCTCACAAGTCTGTCTATCTCTTTATTTTGGGAGCCTGCGCAGTAAGGCACCTGCAACAAAATTCCAATTTCTTTCTTCTGTCCTTCCAAGTGCTACGTGGATTTGAAGGTTTGCTGGCTGCTTCACCTGAACTAATTGCATGCAGATGTTTAATGATTGCTGCACATCTGGATAAACAGTTGCAGAAGAAAAATTGGCCAAGGTTAAAATAACTGTGGGGAATATACTAACAATTTATCTGCTTTCAAATTGCTCCAGTAAATGTCAAACTTGCAATTCTCAAGCAGATAAACCATGAGATTGTCCTAATTTGTGCCATTCTACTATTCCTGATACTCTCCATCAGTCGATCCCTTCAGAATTTAAAGCTATAATGATGATAAAGTATGGGAGATCCAGTCTTTGGGATAATGATTCCAAATAAAGGCACCTATTATTTAGTTTTCTCTGTGGAGACATTTAGATGACAAAAATATTTCAGAAAATTAGTCTACAGAAAATTTTCTAATTTCAGAAAATTAGAAATGATTGTGTAATTTTTGCTTTGTACACAAATTATTACATGACTTGTGCTCAGCTCCTTTCAAATGAATGAAAGGTTAAACAGATCCTGGCTGAAGCAGAATGAAAATGCAGGAACATCTTTCAGTATTATGTAATCTGCCACAAATAGAAGTAGTGGCAGTTCTTTTACCAAGTGAGTGGTTAGAATGTTGAAGTCCACATTGATGCTCTGGGGTTGAAGTGTTCTGAGGTGGAAGATGAGGCATTCTTCCTCCAGGCGTCTGGTGGTGAGGGAGCAGCGGTGAAGGAGGCCCAGGACCTCCATGTCCTCGGCAGAGTGGGAGGGGGAGTTGAAATGTTGGGCTACAGGGTGGTGGGGTTGATTGGTGCGGGTGTCCCGGAGATGTTCCCTAAAGCACTCTGGGGAGACTGGACGCCTCCTAGCAACGTAGAGGAGACCACATCCGGATCAGCAGATACAATAAATGATATTAGTGGATGTGCAGGTAAAACTTTGATGGATGTGGAAGGCTCCTTTGGGGTCTTGGGAGGAGGTATGGGCGCAGGATTTGCAGTTCCTGCGGTGGCATCCCTTTCTGCCTTCCGCAAAGACCGTTCCCTCCGTGACTACCTGGTCAGGTCCACGCCCCCCTACAACCCACCCTCCCATCCTGGCACCTTCCCCTGCAGGAACTGTAAAACCTGTGCCCACATCTCCTCCCTCACCTCCATCCAAGGCCCTAAAGGAACCTTCCACATCCATCAAAGTTTTACTTGCACATCCACTAATATCATTTATTGCAACCGTTGCTCCTGATGCAGTCTCCTCTACATTGGGGAGACTGGACGCCTCCTAGTAGAGCGCTTTAGGGAACATCTCCAATCAATCGCACTGCCCAATGGCCCAACATTTCAACCCCCTCCGCTCCCCCATCTGCTGAGGACATGGAGGTCCTGGGCCTCCTTCACCATTACTCCCTCATCACCAGATGCCTGGAGGAAGAACATCAACCCAAGGTTGACGGAACACTTCAACCCCAGGGCATCAATGTGGACTTCAACAGCTTCCTCATTTCCCCTTCCCCCACCTCACCCTAGTTCCAAACTTCCAGCTCAGCACTGTCCCCATGACTTGTCCGGACTTGTCCTACCTGCCTATCTTCTTTTCCACCTATCCACTCCACCTTCCTCCTTGACCTATCACCTTCATCCCCGCCCCCACTCACCTATTGTACTCTCTGCTACTTTCTCTCCTCCTCTAGCTCATCTCTCCACGCTTCAGGCTCACTGCCTTTAATCCTGATGAAGGGCTTTTGCCGATTTTACTGCTCCTCGGATGCTGCCTGAACTGCTGTGCTCTTCCAGCATCACTAATCCAGAATCTGGTTTCCAACATCTGCCGTCATTGTTTTTACCCAATAAAGTTGAATGCTGCTCCTCTGAGCTGTGAAATTTATAATCTGTTTTCACTAAATTAGCTGTGAAGTGTGACTTGCTTTATATAATACTATTCCTCCTACGTTATCAATACAAACAGAAACAGTTATTGCATCAGCTGGAGTTTGAGGTTTGTAGCCTGTGAAAACATATATCCTTCTATTAGATTATAGCAAATAGCAGTATAGGGATGTTTGTCCTTTTACCCTGAAGCCAGATTTCCATTTGGTAACATAGTTATTAGTTTTATACGTAACGTCTCCATCAATCATTCTCTGGTGGAAAGGGCAGTATAACCACTTAAACTTTCACCATTCCTGACCAACCCACCCTCTCTGTACCTGTCTCTCTCACACATTCCCTCTCTCTCGCACACACTCTCTTTTTCTCTCTCTCTCTCTCTCTCTCTCTCTCTCTGAGTCCAGTCATTTTGAAGATAATTAACTGTTGGGCTTTTGAGATAGAGTTATGATTTCCTTTGAAAGCTTAATGCTTTCTCTAAACTGCAGTACTTTTGAAGCAATCCAGGTTGGAAAGCAAATAGACACATTATTGGATTAAAGAAGCACATCTTGCCTATTAATCAAAAAATTCTTCATGGTGACCTGGTGAGGTGCAACGATCTTGGAAGCTGTGTATCTTGTTTTTCTTTTGCGTTGTACCTAGATCTGAAATGCAGATGTTTGTTCAAATCCATTGATTTCAGAACTTTTTCTGTGCGTAAAAAATACTGTATGGCCTCGGGTGCTGAATGTGATTTGCTGTCTAATAATTTCCTTGGTTGTAGGAAGAAGGTCTTTACTTGTCTCAATTGGCTCCTTGGGAAAGTGGGCTGTTTGACACCATCAACCGTTGGTAACATTGCCATTGGGGTGGGCAAGGAATCCCTGGTGCCCAATTTTACAGACCACCTCCACCTTGCCATCCCAGTCTGATATCTCACCCCCAGCTGTCCTCCCCTCACCCTTCTCACAGGGCTGGCAAATTCCAACCAGCGGGCAGAACTTTAATATTGGAGTAATTCTTGAGTACTCACAGCTTCACAATGTAACCAGCTGTCAGAAATAGCCCAATTCTTAACTCTTAACCAGAAGGTCAAAAATTGAACTTGTATCCAGGCTAAGTATTTTCGATTTAATTCTTGTGCAAACTTCTAAAGTTCCACTCTACGGTATGAACTCCCATTTGGAAAGCAGTGGGTGAGAAGGTGAACAGTTAATAGATAGTGGGGAAGGCTATGTTGTAACTACATAAAACATTGTGTACAGCCCTTCCTGATGAAGGGCTTTTGCATGAAATGTCGATCCTCCTGCTCCTCGGATGCTGCCTGACTTGCTGTGCGTTTCCAACACCACACTCTTGACTCTAATCTCCAGCATCTGCATTCCTCACTTTTGTGCAGTTTTGGTTTCCCTGCTATGGAAAGGATGTGATTTGACCTAGGGAAGGCACAGAGGAGATGAACCAGGCTTCTCCATGGTATCTGAAGGTTCTGAGCTGTGAGACAAATTGGATAAACTGGGGAGTGGACCTTGAAAAGGTGCATAATATTGAGGGGCTGACATAGGGTGGATATAAAGGCACTTTTCTCACTAATAAAGATTTGAAGTCAAGGGTAGAAGGCTAAGAGGAGAGTTGAAGGGAATTCCTTTTCACCCACTGGGTGGTCAGAGTCTGGAATTCACTGCCTGAAAGGGTGGTTGAGCCAAAGAAACTCGTAACATTTTAGGCAGCATTTGCACGTTCATTGGCATTGCCATAGCCTCTGGTTAGGGGCCAAGAGCTGCAAATGTAGTCAGAGTAGAGTCAGATGTTTGTTGACCAATGTGGACACGATGGACTGAATGACCTCTTTCAGTCCTGTAATCATCTGAGTCTGTGAGCACTTCAAAAACAGAAACCTCCTGTTGTTTGCTGGTCAAGAAATGTTGACACTTTTTATACTTTTGAAGGACTCTCTAAACTAGAATATCTCATCCTCAAAGTGAAATAGCATATGTGGAGGGTGGTGGTGGGAGGAGAGATGGGGAAAAACATGATCAGATGGAGCTTCCTATATAAATGCATCTTAATTTAACCTCAGAAAATTCACTCTGTGTGAAAATGGTATTCATTTCCCCCTTATCTATTATTCAGCATCTCATTACTTGTTTTTAGACAGCAGCAAATGCCAGACAAGGCAGTAAAACAATCGCCTCATTCAGCCATTACTCATTAAAACACAACAGTGTAAATGAGCATATTTCAGCAATAAGCATACTCCTTCACACGCCATGTTGTGTGATCTGATGGCACTGCTGCAGTATGAATGGGGTATTCGATTGACGCAGGGTTGTAAGCTTTCACTGTCTGCTGTTGTGTTGAAGTGAGGGTGGTCTGTCATTGTGGACTTATGGCCATTGGGACCTGGATTCCAAGCCTGGAATTAACTTCAGTAACAGCTTTTACAAATCATCAAAGGGTGCACACCATTGTGCTGACTAAATGCCTATAATCTCCTGTGACCTTTCTCACAATTAGTCCTTGCTTTCAAAAACAGCCATTTGATATACATTGTATTGTGATGGTAAACTAAATGGCACAGTTGTCTATATGATAATAAATTGTTGTACAATGAAGCGTATTGTTTCAGGAAAGTTCAGTCCTGGAAGAAGTTAAATTTAGTTTTAAATTATGATACACTTCTGGATTTATGTTGTCGCCTGTTTACTGTTCATGTTTTTGATTTTAAGCAGTTGTTCTTGAGAAGTTACTTGTATGATGACCAACTTTCCTCCCCTTTTCTCCACTAAGAGTGCTTTGCTGCTTACCTGGCAGATTAAAATGCTTTCAGTTTAACAGCCTCCTGTTAAGTTGGAGTGAGGAAGTAAACGCAGCAGTAGTCTTCAAAGATTCCAAAGTCAGTTGTCATTAACTTCATTAGCCAGTAAACAGAATGCATATGCAGAATGTACCATCAAAGAGGACTTGAATTGACATGTAGGCGATTATTGTTGTGGTTGTCCACCCTTTTGAAATGTTCACATTACTCACACGATCGAGAATTAATGCAGGACTATTTAACGAAGCGTTTCCCTCTGTGAACTCTTCCTGCTAGGTGTTTCCCCTGAGGGCGCTGGGAGCTAATGTGTGCCAGTGTCTCTTTGCTGATACTTTCAAACAACAAACACAGCTGTTAAACGATAGAATCAATCACTTACAGCCTGTGAAAGGCAAAACTTGCCAGGGTTAAGATTACAAAGGTAAATAAGTTATGAATTTCGCATTGCAGCCTCCGGTAACTTTTGGAAGTTTTGGTGATTACTCCCCAAGAGGAGTTTGCTCTTGCTGTGGTTTCACTGTCTAGTGATTGACAAGGATTTATCCATCTGCATGGTTGGAGGGATCATAGCCAGTGGTGTTAGTCTCATTGCTTGTGGTGTTGGGGGCTCCCCCCATGACTCAGGGAGGAAAGAGGAGTTTACGCCTGTTTTGTTAACATCTTAAACCAAAATTGCTGGAAAAGCTCAGCAGGTCTGGCAGCATCTGGGGAGAAAAATCAGAGTTAACATTTTGACTCAAGTGACCTTTCCACAGAACAATTGACTGGGAACTTGATGAGCAGACCTCCAGTATAAAATAAATGGCAAAACCATTCCAAAGCCTGACACCATCCAAATGTTGCCTGTTAATTACTTATAACTACTAATGTCTAAAATCCGTAAAGTAATAAGTTCATTTTGAAAGGTATTTGAAATAGCTAAGAAAATGATTGAGAAGTAATGATAGACATTTGCCCCTCTGTAATAGACATAAAGCTTTTTGTACAAGAGCTTTGCTTTTTCTTATTTCTCTCTAGCACATGAAAAGTCAGATTTATTCTAGCAGCATATATCCTTCAAGTTTTAAAATAACTACTTGCATGTTATTTCAATCAGATGAAGTGATCTGGTTGCTATAAAAGACAGTTCTATTTGCTACTCGAATCACACGTTTGGTGTAGTTTGCCAGGCCAAAATCCAGATTCTACCACACCCAACGTACAATATATTGATGAAAAATGATGTTCAACTCTCTTGAATTGGTATCCCAATGGTATTTTGTGAAAATAGGAAAAATGTTTCTCTCCTTTGCTACATTTTGATCCCAGATCCAGGCTGGGCTGGTCCAACTGGGATAACACAAGTAAGGCTTGGTTGAAGTGACACACATCAAAACTGTATATTTAGGTGACAAGAATGTCACTAGATTTTTTTTGATTGCTTCTGTTTGACGTGAATTTATTCAGTACTGTTCGGTCCTTGTGATTTTTGTTAGTCAGCAACATTACGGTAACACTTGGCGAAAATGTTTTCAATTATAATGAGCTTGGAAATGAGTATTTAAATGCAAGAAATATTTGTTTGAAGTTATGTCCTATTCAAAAATTCACCATGTCATTGTCTTAAAAGCATGGTATAGGAACAGAATGAGGCCATTCAGCCTACTGGGTCTATCCCGCCACTCGACCAAGGCTGATATGTTTCTCAATACCATTCTTCTTCCCTGTAACTCTTGATCGCTTTACCAATCAGGAACCCATCCATCTCCGTCTTTAAATACTCTCAGTGACTTGGCCTCCACAGCCCTCTGTAAGTTCCACAGGTTACCTACCCTTTGACCGCAGAGATTTCTCCTCATCTCAGTTTTAAAGCTTCACTGTGAGACCGTGCCTTTGGGTCCTAGTCTGTCCTGTGAGTGGAAAGATTTCTCCACTTCCACTCTATCCAGTCCTGTCAGTGTTTTGTAAGTTTCAATCGGATCACCCCCTCCCTACCCACCACCCCCAACCTTTTAAATATCAAATACAGGCCCAGATTCCTCAACAGCTCCTCATATCGCTTCATCCCATGATTGTTCTTGTACGCCTCCTCTGGACCTCCTCCAACGCCAGCACGTTCATCCTTAAATACAGGGCCCAAAACTGCTCTCAATATTCCAAATGTGCTCTGACCAGGGCCTGATAACCCTCAGCGGTACATCTGTGCTCTTGTATTCTAGCCCTCTTGAAATGAATGCTAATATTGTATTTGCCTTCTCAACTGCCAACTGATGTTAACATTAAGAGAAGCCCGAACTCAGACTCCCAAGTTTCTTGGTGCTTCGTATTTCTGAAACCTTTCCCCATTTAGAGAATAATCTGCATCTCTATTCTTCTTACCAAAATGCATTACTTTACACTTTCCCACATTGAATTCCATCTGCCACTTTTTTGCCATTCTCCCAAACTGTCCAAATCCTTCTGTAGCCTCCCCACTTCCTCAACACTCCCTACCTCTCCACCTATCTTTGTGTCATCTGCAAACCTAGCACCAATGCCCTCAGTTTCTCAGTCTAGTTGTTAATGTATAACATGAAAAGTTCTTGAACCAGCTCTGACCCCATGGAACTCCACTAGTCACCAGCTGCCATTCTGAAAAGGACTCCTGTATCCGTACTCTGTGCTTCCTGCCAATCCTCTATCCATGCCAGTACCTTGCCCCCAGCACTAGGGGCTCTTATCATATTTCACACACCCCCTGGCAGCACCTTGTCTAAGGCCTTCTGGAAATCCAAATAAATCACATCCATAGGCTCTTCTTTGTCTAACTTGCTCATTACCGCACGGTGGCACAATGGTTAGCACTGCTGCCTCACAGCGCGAGAGACCCGGGTTCAGTTCCCGACTCAGGCGATTCACTTTGTGGAGTTTACACATTCTCCCCATGTCTGCGCGGGTTTCCTCCGGGTGCTCCGGTTTCCTCCCACAGTCCAAAAATATGCGGGTCAGGTGAATTGGCCATGTTAAATTACCCATAGTGTTAGGTGAAGGGGTAAGTGTAGGGGTCTGGATGGGTTGCGCTTCGGCAGGTCAGTGTGGACTTGTTGGGCCGAAGGGCCTGTTTCCACACTGTAAGTAATCTAATCTAATCTAAAAAGAATTCTAACAAATTGGTCAGGCATGACCTCCCCTTGACAAAACTGTTCTGACTCAGCCATATTTCACCATCCCCTTCCAAGTACTTTGCAATCTCATCCTTAATAATGGTCTCTAAAATCTTACAAACAACTGAGGTCAGGCTAGCCAGTCTACAGTTTTCTGCTTCCCCTCCCCTTCTTAAATAGAGCCATTTTCCAATCCTCTGGGACCCTCCCAATTTCAGTGATTCCTGAAAGACCACTACCCATGCCTCCACAATCTCCTCAGCTATCACTTTCAGAACACTGGGGTGTAGTCGATTTAGTTCAGGTGATTTATCCTCCTTCAGACTTTCAGCTTCCCCAGCACCTTCTCCTCAGTGATGGTCACTACACTCAGCTGTGTCTCCCTGATTCTCCTGTGGTTCTGGTTTGCTGCTGATGTTCTCCAATGTGAAAACTAATGCAAAATACCTATTCAGTTCCTCCATTTCTTTATTGTTCTTTACTACTTCATCAGATTCATTTTCGAGTGATCCAATGTCCATTCTTGCCTTTCTCAAGATAGTTTTTAGATAACTTAAAAAGAAAAACTTTTATATTACTAGCCAGCTTACTGCCATATTTCATTATTTCCCCCACTATTGCATTTTTTTTTAGTTATTCACTGCTGGTTTTTAAAGGCTTCCCATTCCTCTGGTTTCCCACAAATCTTCACCATATTGTCACTTTCCTTTGCTGGTCTGTTGTCTCTGATTTCCCTTGTCTCATCCTCCCCTCTTGTGTGCTGCTTCTGCTTTGGGATGAATTTCTGCTGTGCCTCCCAAATTACCCCAGAAACTCCTGCCGTTGCTGCTTCACCATCTTCCCTGCTCGGCTCCTCTTCCAATTACCTCTGGCCAGTGCCTCCCTCATGTCTTTTGTAGTTACCTTTACTCAATTGTAATAGCATTACGTCTGATTCCTGCTTCTCCTCCTCCAGCTGCAGGGCGAATTCTATAATTTTATGGTCGCAGCTCCTGAGGGATTCCTTCACCTTAAGCTCCCTGATCAAGTCTGCCTCATTATACATCACTAAATCCAGAATTGCCTAGTGGGGAGAAAGTGAGGACTGCAGATGCTGGAGATCAGAGTCAAAAAAGTGTGGTGCTGGAAAAGCACAGCAGGTCAGCATCCGAGGGGCAGGCGAGTCAATGTTTTGAGCGTAAGCTGTTCAGCATTCACTCCTGATGAAGAACTTCTGCTCGAAATGTCGACTGTCCTGCTCCTCTGATGCTGCCCTGATCAGTGTGCTTTTCCAGCATTACACATTTTGTTCCTTCATGGGCTGTACCTCAAGCTGCTCCAAAATAAACATCTCATAGCCATTCCACAAATTCCCTTTCTCGAGGTCCACTACCAACCTGATTTTCACCTGCATGTTGAAGTCCCCCATGATTATTGTAATCGTGCCTCTCTTCTATGCCTTGTCTATCTCCTGATTTTCTTCCCTACATCTTGACTACTGCTTGTATAGTCTGTACACAACTCCCATCTGGGCTTTCTCCTTTGGCAGTTTCTCAACTCTACCCACCCAGAGTCTGTGCCTTCTAACTCTATATCACTTCTTGCTATCGATTTAATTTAATTTCTTACTAACAAGGCAAAATAAAATAATGCGTACAATAGTTGTGCGTGTTAGCACTTGATGGAGCTTCCCATCCCACCAATTAACCAGCGTTAAGTGAATCCGCCTGTTTTAAAACTACAAATGGAGAAAGAAATAAGGAAACAAACATACATGGAACTAAAAGTTTCCGTTTAGCGTCAGTATGGTAAAATTCATCTCAAACTTTTATAAAAGTGTTTGCCTGCAAGGGTGGCTTGGTGGTTAGCATGGCTGCCTCATAGCGCCAGGGACCCAGTTCGATTCCAGCCTCTGGCAACTGTCTGTGTGGAGTCTGCACATCCTCTCTACAGCTACCTAGGTTTCTTCCAGGTGCTCCGGTTTCCTCCATAGCTGTGCAGGTTAGGTGGATTGGCCATGGGAAATGCAGGGTTGTTGGGATGTAGGTCTGGTGAGATGGTCTTCAGAGGGTCAGTGTGGACTTGGTGGGCTGAATGGCCTGCTTCTACACTTGAGGGATTCTATGATGATTCTATGATCATTGAGTGCTAGAGGATTTAAGCATTAGATAACGAATCTTTGTAACTGCAGGAATACATTTTTGGTGTACATTTGAACTGGATGGGAAAAACAGCTTTCACATAACTGAGCTTGGCAATACAACTTGTTTATGTCTGCCAAAATAGTGAAGCTAATCTTTGGTATGTTGTCAAAGTTGTGGATGAAACAATAGCTTAAATCTTCCAAAAATCTGGTGAGTTGGAGGCAAACAATAGAAACTGTTTATGCATGGAGAGATGTGACTTTTGGTTCTGACTGTAGACAAGTTTTTTAACAGAAAACTTTGCCCATCCAATAACCTTTGCAATTTCTTAGAAGTTTATAAAGCCAAGTATGGGTAAGTAAAATGTAATTACTTTGACATCTGTCTCACTAGAGTGTTACATCTAGCACTCAGAACAGCTCCATTTTAAAATCCACGTTCAGTAGCATCAAGTCAGCATAATGACATCTTTGTAAGCAGTCTATGAATTATGAAAAAAATCAAATGTGCTAACTGCTTCCTATTCTATACAGTACCATGAACCAAACACAAACAAAGGATCACTGGACCGGAGAAGTTAACTCTGCTTTCTCTCCACAGATGTTGCCAGACCTGCTGAGTTTCTCCATCAATTTCTGTTTGTTTTTATGCGTTTCAGATCTTGAGCATTCTCAGTTCTTTGCTTTATTTTGCCATGTAGTGATGTGGCAGGTTGGTCACCAACAGTGGTGGAGCAATTTTGTGCAACTCTCTGTAAATTTCACTGTGTGTGTTTTAATTAGAACAGAGTTCAGACTTGTGAATACATTTATTAATTTATCACTTGATCAAAATGGGTCAGGTCATACATCAAAGCAGTGCATGCTATAGTGGAGTTAAGATGCAGGTCAGCTGTGACCTAACTGAATATGGGAAAGCCGCAAAATTCCTGCTTCTATATTCCTGTCTAATTGATTGCTTGAAGTCTAATCTCATTTACATCTATAAAGGTGGTTCTTATTGCTTTTCCTTGTTTCCATCCCTGCAAGGGATTGTAAGAGAGAGAGTCAGCCATGTCCTCCCAAAGTCATTTGTTTATTTTTTGTTTCCTATCCATTAATAGGAATATCTGGTCCTCAGTTAGTGTCTTTATTTATTAATTTGGGAACTCAGCTTTTGGGGAATTGCAGTGATAGGAACCTGTGTTGTTAGAAACTGGCTCTTTCACTGGGCTCTTTCGTCCAGGCCCCTCGATGTTTTGAATCAAGACAGGCTAATGGAATAAAAGTAGCTGTTGCCAGTTCGGTAAAACTATCACCTCCATCAAGTAGGCACTTCAAATTCTCTTGAATTTCTCTCTGGAATTCTTGGGAACCATCGAATTACTTGTCCTGACAAGACTCGTGTTCTTTCATGCTCCCGTTTCCTCATTGCCAACTTGACACTGGTGCTGTGATCACTATCATTCTGCCCTGTCCCACCTTGCCTATTGTCTGTACTACGTCTAAGGGCGTGAGAAACATTCCCCTGTTGAAGTCTTTACAATTAAACCAATGCTAATAATTTTTGATTTTTTTAATGTGATTAATCTGAAGGCTTTCCTATGAGATTCTCTAATGCTTTCCTATTTGTGAAGCTCACTGCTGTTTTGACTTTTCAGGCCAGAGAATGATGTACTCTATTCATATGAGCACCGTCCTAGAAAAGGCACAGCCTGTCTCTTCCTATGCAATATTAATTAGTCTTTATCAAAAAAATTTAATGTTTCTGTTTCAGATGAACTTTTTCTGTTTCTTTCATCTTGATTTTGGAGCAGAGTTTTTCTACCTCCAAAGGGAAATGTTAACCTTTTGCATTCAATCTCAGGTTCAGCAGAAGACAAATCACAAAATTTATAGTATTTTAAGATAACCATTTCCCAACTAGGAGAACCTTCAGTTGAATCAGTGATACCATGTTACTTTCATGCTAACTTGTAACTAGGAGAAAGTGAGGACTGCAGATGCTGGAGATCAGAGTTGTAAGTGTGGTGCTGGAAAAGCACAGCAGGTCAGGCAGCATCCAAGGAGCAGGAATCTGATGAAGGGCTTTTGCCCAATGCATCGATTCTCCTGCTCCTCGGATGCTGCCTGACTGGTTGTGCTTTTCCAGCACCATATTCTCGGCTGCTAACTTGTAATCCCAGACTTTCATGCTCCCCAATAACATCTATGATTTTGAAAATGTCAATGTTTCAGAGCCTGAAATAGAATCTTAGACTATCCAGAAGAGAGATGTGAGAAAATAGAGCTGTCTTTATTCCATTGCTTCTCACCATTTCGAGCATCAAATCGCAGAAGATGGAATGGCCTTTGTTTTCCTGGATGTTTCGCATGACTTTATCTAATGGTTCATCAAAACCAGCATCATGTGTGTTTATTCAATGGAGCCGTAAACAACAGGCCCACATCATTCCCATGTAATCTGATCCCATCTCATTCTGGTTAATCCACCCCCAGTTTCCAGCTACCTAATGCAAATAGAGCCTGTTGCAAATCAAAACAAAACTCTACAGCCAAGAAACTATAGAATGTGGCCCTGACAGACAATTGAAAGCAGTCAAGGAGATCACATTGGGCTTATGTTCTTTAACCATCTGTCTGCTTTTCATGTACTTCAACCTGTGCCTGGCCAAACATCAGCACAGACCCTCCATCCAGTCCACCCCCGCTGCCTCTCAGCACCAGGAACCTGGTGCAATTCTAACCTCGGGCGACTGTGGAATTTGCTTGGATTTCTGCTGAATGCTCCGGTTCCCCCCGACAGGCCAAAGAATTGGCCATGCTAAAGCATCCAGGGATGTGCCGGGATTGCAGGGATGAGGGAAGGGTAGCTCTAGGTGGGAATGCTCTTTGGAGGATCAGTGCAGACTCCAGTGGGCCAAGTGGAGGGATCTGAACTGGAGGGATTCTATGATTCGATTTTGAAAGCAGGTGTAGTTTGAACGCATACTTCCTGAGCCTCTAACCAGGAAGATTGAAATAATTTGTTGATGTCATAGTCTAGCTCCTGAGTCATTTTGCATCTGGTTATTAGGTTGCCTCACAGTCTATATTGCTCTCAAGTACAAAGTCATCTGAGTAAATGGGAATCAGCTCACTGCTGCCTGTTCTCCATGGCCACTATATCATCCACCACACGAAGGGACTAATACATGATGAAAGCACTCCAGTTGCAAATTGGTGGACTCCTCAAAGAAAAATATTACTTCCACATGTTGGTTGATCGAAATGTGATGTGGAACTGCCATGAGAATCAATGAGGAGAAAAGAAACAGCTGGAACCTGTTTGAAGATCATTAAGCTTCACTTCTTGTCTCAGAGGTTTGTGTGTGTCACCACAATTAGCCTGTCCAATTCTAAATCCTTGTAAAATTTGCTGTTAGGTGCCTCGTTCTCCAACGGTCTGTTTCCTCACCCCCACCCAGCAGACAAGGAGCATTGAGCATAGATTGGAAAGCTGCCAGAGAAAATGCAACCTTTACTGGAAAGTTGTGTGAGACAGATAGTTTGGTTTCAAGTTTGCAACCTTTACTTTTCTATCATGCAGTCCTGGAATCGAAACATCCTGTATGACTGGCTGACACAGGAGACTCTGGAAACTGAGAATAGTATCAAAGCACTGCAGCCAGATGGGTCTTACCCACCTTGTAACACACTCCAAGCCAGACCCTACAGTCCCCGTTGACAGACTGTACTGGCTGCTTTCAGCAGAGTCTGCCCATTTTAATGTTTGTAAGGCAGGTTTGAGTCATTTTCCTGTCCCAGGAGGTTTCTTCTTAGCTTTCCAGGGGTGTACTGGGTAAAATCTGATTAGGTATCATCATTGCCTCCCAGTGCACCTCACTTGCCATGAAGTGAGGCGCTCTTTATCCTTTGACTTGTAGTTACCATGTTTCTGTGACTATTGCTTCCACCTCCATACCTTCTGAATTGGAGACCACATTTGGATTTTGCCTTTGTTTCAGACATGATTCAAAATTTTGTTTCGAGGAATGACATCATTTCCAAGTTGCATACACAGACGTATAGATTCAGGAAAGAAAAGACAAAATAACTTGGATTTATGGAGCATTATCAAACCAGAGGTGTAGCCAGTTTTCTGCAGCACAGTTTGGTACAATCTTGTTGTTTACAGATGTATGCATGCAATTGGACTGGAAGCTGGAAGAGGCAGGCTCATCACTGGCTTGCTGAAAGTCACCTGACATTTCAATTAAAAATAATAGTAAAAGTAGGCCGTTCAGACAATCAAATTTTCTCCACCATTCAATGGCTGATCTGACAATCCTCAACTCCATGTTCCTGCCTTTTCCTCATAACCATTGATTCCCTTACTGATTAAAAATCTAGTTATCCCAGCCTCTGATAAACTTGACAATCTAGTCTCGACAGTCGTCACTGGGAAAGAATTCCACAGATTCACTGCCTTCTAAGAGAAGACGGTCCTCCTTATCACTCTCTTAACTTTGGGATGATGCCCTCTGATTCTCTCACAAGTGGAACCAACCTCTTCATGTTTGTCCTGTCAGGACCATAAGAATCTTGTATTTCAGTAAGATTGCCTTTCATTCTTCTAAATGTTAATGGTTAGAAGCCCAACCTCTCCTCATAAGAAAATCCCTCTCGAACCAGGATGAGCCTCATAAGCCTCCTGTAGACTACCTCCAATGCCATCTTTGCTTAGCTAAGGGATCAGAACTGTTTGTAGTATCTTGTGTGGTCTGCCTACTGCCTTGTATACTTATAGCAAGACACCTCCATTTTTATATTCCTTTCCCTTTGAAATAACGGTGACAACCCATTTGCCTTCCTTATTACCTGCTAACGTTTTGTGATTTCATGCATTAGGACCCAAAATCTCTTTGTGTTGCAGCTTTCTGCAGTCTTTCTCCATTGAAATCACACATTGTTTTTCCAGTTACAGTGCAAACCTCCCATTTCTCACATATTACATCTACTCTTTTTTTTAACCACTTTCTTAACCAGTCTGTATCCCTCTGCAGACTATGTTAACTTTACCATTTGTCTTCTGTTTTTGTGTTCACACCAGTGCACTCACTTCCATCATCCATGTTAGTGATATATATAAATAATTGTAGACCCAGCACTGATCCCTGTGGTACTCTGTAAATAACAGATTACCATCCCAACTGTCTCTCTCCTATTAGCCAATCCTCTATGCTAATATACTACCCCCCCAAAAAATGGGGTCTTCTATCAAGTGCTACCTTATTGAATGCCTTTTAGAAGTCCAGATATATTACATCTTCTGGGTCCCCTTTATCTATTCTGTTTGCTACTTCCTCAGTTCTAATAATTTTGTTAGGAATGTTGCCAACTTCACAAAGCATGCTAGCTCTGTTTGATGTCATGCATTTCTAAATGCCCTATTGTTATGTTTCATAACTGACTCAAACGTTTTCCCAATGGCTGAGGTTAAGCTAACTATCCTGCAGTTACCTGGTTATTGTTTCCTTCCTTTCTTGAATAAGGGTGTTACATTGGCAGTTCTTCAGTTATTTGGACCCACTTCAGATTTTAATGATGTTTGGTAGAATGCTACCAGTGTATTAATTACCTTTGTAGCCACTTCCTTTAATATCCTAGCATGCAACCCATCAGGGCCAGGAGATTTGTCAACTTTTAGCCCATTTGCTTTCCTTGTACTTTTTTCCCTAGTGATAGTTATAACAATTACTTTCTTTCCCCCATTTGCCCCCTGATTACTTAATGTTCTGGAATGCTATTAGGGGCTTCTAAAGTGAAAACTCTACTTCCTCATTCCCATTATCTGTCACCAGCCTCCTTCTCTAAGAGAATGTATGTTCACTTTAGGCTCGATCTTTTCTTTTTATATATTTAAAGAAGCTCTTGCTGTTCATTTTGATATTACTTGCCAGTTTAGCCTCAGTTTACTTTCTGACTTTATTTTTTGATCATCATTTGTTGATTTAAAAAAAAACATTCACAATCCTCTGGCTTACCATTATTTTGTCACATAGCAGGTTTTATCTTTCAATTTGATGCTATCCTTAACTTTCTTGGTTAACAATGATTTGGTTTATCCCCTTCCTAGAATCCTGCTTCCTTACTGAGCTATGTCTTTGCCATGAGTCATTACCTATTTTCTTAAGAATCTACCATTGTGCCTTAATCAACTTTTCTGTTAATCTCCTTTCCCAGTCCACTTCAGTCAATTCAGCTCTCATCCTTTGACCCAGTTGTTTCAGATCAGAGTTTCTTGCACTCGAAATTAATGCTAAAATCTATCATGTTATGATCACTATTTCCAGGAGATTCGAAGACGGCTTTTATTTCATTTTGCAATGCTTGACATTCTGGCACATTGTTCAAGACTTTAACTGTACAATGTCTATTTCAAAAAGTACCAAAAACACATGACAATTTCATTTATGGCACAAAGCTTCTTTCAAAGACAATGCAGGATACAAACTCGACACGTGGTTTTGTGGCCCTACCTTTCACCCGAAATTACAGCACAGCCCACTAAATGCAGTTACAAATATATCTTAAAAATGCCACCCAGGATACGGTCAGGGTTTTTGCACACAGACCTCTTCTAAAGGAACTAGGATGCCTCGAGACTTTGGTCTCAGTCAAAACATAAATTATGTGTCTAGATTTCATTACAAAAATTGGCTTACCATCACTTTAACGACTTATTTAAGCAACCTATATCAGGAAGGATGGATATGAATTTATGGAGCATTTTCCATATCCTCAGATGTGGCAATATGCTTTCCTACCAATGACATATTTTGGAAGTGTAAGTCATTGTTGTATCCAATTTGTGTGCAGCAAGGTCCTGCAGATAGTCCTCGTGCTGACTGTTTGTTTGTTTTTTAGGTGTTCATTCAGGGATAAATATTTGGTCTGGAAACTGAGCAAACTCCCCTGCCTGGCTTAGGTTGGTGAGAGTACATGAGACCCTCAGTTTAACATTTCACCAGCATTTCAGAGAGCACAGCACTTGCTGCACTGAAGTCACCCCAGGTTACATCCCCAAATCTCTGAAGTAGGATTTGTCTCCTTGAAACCCCAATCCTTAGATTCAGCTGTGATTGTTATCACTGACCCAAGGATAGCACCTTGTAAAAGCTGTACATGTGGGGTTGCTACTTGTTAAAGAAAATCCTTAAGTATGTCACAGTAGATTCCATGACTAACACATTTCATATTCTTAAATAATAGGGGGCCAATAATGGCCTGTTTCCACACTGTAGGGATTCTCTGATTCTATAACAGTAATTAGAAGTAACTATGGTTTAAAAGAGAAAGAAATACCCAATTTGGCATAAGACATTTTGTTGATTTCTGTGAGTAAAATATTCAAACTTGAAGAATCCCTACAGTGTGGAAGCAGGTCATTCAGCCCATCAAGTCACACTGTCCCTCTGCACAACATATCACCCAGATCCACTCTCCCACCCTGTAACACCACATTTCCCACGGCCAATCCACCTAGACTGCACATTCTGAGACAATTTAGCATATTATGTATACATACATATATATATATATATATATCCACCTAGCCCCCACATCTTGGGGCTGTGGGAGGAAATCCACACAAAGACTGGGAGAATGTGCAAACTCAACACAGACATCAACCGAGGCTGGATTTGAACCTGGGTCCCTGGCACTGTGTGGCAGCAGTGCTAACGTCTGAGCCGCCGGGCTCTATAGAGTGGAGCAGCTGGATTTCGTTCACATCATTGCCAATACCAAAATTTGTTACGAATGTCAGCAGATTCCTTATTCTTGAGTTTCTACTGCCTTGTGTTGTGTAACCATTCTGTCATTCTGTGATAAGGAAGCAATGTCATGGATATTTCTAAGACCAAGTAGAGATATAGGTGAGGGAAGCAAAGGTTATGAATAAGGTAGACAAGAATGTGGAATTTAAAATATGAACAGATCAGCCATGGTCTTATGGGATGGCAGAGTAGCCTGGAGGGCCGAATGGTCTACTGCTGCTCTTATTTTCTGTGTTTGCAAAATGAACCATGAATGAGTCTCATTAGAAGAGGCTCTTGTCTGTTTGAACACAGTGCAGTTTGTTACATTAGAGAAACCATTTACAGATCAGATTAACTCTTAAGCATACTAACTATTTCTAATGAGGCTTGGAAAACACACGTGTCTTCATCAGGCAATTGTGCCAGACTCCAAGTGGATCTTTAACCCGAGGCTCAGTGACACTGTCAGGTTAGCTGTGTCATGTGTTTTGATACCAGTTTGGAGTGGGTGGGTTTATGAATGGTATTGACATGGAACTAGTAATACAAAAGGCCTGGGTTAGTCCATGGAGGCTTGAGTTCAGATCGGACCACAGCACCTGGGCAATTTAAATTCTATGAATAAAATCTGAGATAAAATTCTACATAGTCACATGCCTCCTTACTGTGCAGCTAAACCACCATACCACCTGTTCAGGTTGCTGTTGTCATCATGAGTGTAGGGATCTGCATGTCTTGCTGGGACTTGTGTGATAGGGGCAAAGCCACTTCCTGGTCTAACTAGAAGAGGCCTTGAGATTGAACAAGGTATAGTTCATTACACATTAGCAACAAGTGACAAACTACATTATTGCGGTAGACATTAACATAGAAACTGTCAGGAGGACAGAACGATAGGTCCTCCACCTTTTGAAATCTTTCGCTGTTCTGCCCCTGTGATAACAACATAGTAGATGCTGCTGGTCTTTTGCCTCAGTATTAACCTTTTCAGACCCACACGCAACAAGAAAACAGTGGAACTCCCAGATTGTTATAAAAAACTTTCAGGTTCATTAGTAATCTTCAGGGAATGAAATCCACTATCCTCTCCTACTCCAGCCTACACGTGGCTCCAAAGCCACAACAACATGTTGGACTCATTCATAGTCCCCTGAAATAGCCGAGAAAACCCCTCAGTTCATAAGAAAATCACTTCAGGGAAAATGCATAACACTGAGAATGTACCTGTAATACACGGATGATATATAATATGATAGCTCACCACTCCCTCCTCGAGAGCCATTGGGGATTGACATCAAATGCTCATCCATTTGGTCATGTTCATGACCTAAGGACAAATAAAGAAAATATAACCTCGTGGTTGATTACAATGGAAATCAAGGAGTCAGGAGGATCATTGTGGGGTGAGGTTGTGCAAAAGGCCAGAGAAGAAAAAGCACTCATTTTTTAAAAAAATGGAAGAGACTGAAACCTAAACAGAAATTATGGAGAAACTCAGCAAGTATGGGAGCACCTGTGGAGAGGGAAGACTCAACATTTTGGGTCAGGTGACTCTCAAAGGCAATTTGGCATCTTTCTTTGATGATGATGCTGTGAGTGACCCTTCGGTAGACGATGCCTCAACATCTGCTCTAGCTTGTGAAATTTTGAACAAACTTGATGTTCAAAAATATTGCAAAATCTATGCAATTACAATGGAGCTTTTCAACTCCTTACAGGTGCTGCCAGCATCTGAAATGGGTTTTGTGTTCCAAACGCAGCAGAGACCTGACAGAGCAGCTCCAGCATCCTATTTGACAGCTGTCCATCTGGATGGACCTCTGAAAGGATCTTGTCCTGACTCCAGATTTGTAGTCATCTTGTGAACATTATCAGAATCCGCCTCAACTTATTCCTGCTTTCCCTGAGAGGAAGGGATTCCTTTTAAACATAAAACAGGGCTGTGACAACGAGCAGCAACATCACTGGGGTGGGACCAGCATTGCACCTGATTCTAGTCCTTTCCCCACAAAACAATAGAAGGAAAGTTAGGCAATTGCTGTCTGGGGGTTATTTGCAATACATTGCAATTTGAGAAGAAAAGTTTTTGGTGCTTCTAAATAACAAAAAAAGTTTACACTTTCGGCAGAGTAGAAGAAGTGGCATTATTTCTTCAATTCTCTGACCTATTGCAACCATTGTCTTCCCTTTCCTCTCAAACATGAACCTACCTTCCAAGGGAATAAGTGAGGACTGCAGATGCTGGCTGTCTGAGTCGGAAAAGTGTAGCTTTGGAAAAGCACAGCAGGTCAGGCAGCATCAGATGTTGTGTTTTTCCAGTGCCACACTTTTTGACACTACCTTCAAAGGGAGCACAATAAATTAAAATGACAGCATGCGGTGCATATGCTGAGTAATGCTGACATCAACCTTAGAAGTTTCAATCGGCAATCTTTACTCCGAAATATGTAGCTAAGCAAAACCAATAAACCTTCAAACTACAAACATGTACATTCTGAGAAAGAGAAGGGATTTGCTTTGGGTTCTCTTCCAGATGCAGTGCCTTGGTGACCAAGTAATAAAAATCCCCTATTTTGCACACTTTTGCCTGGCCAGCTTGGTGTTCATGGTTCCTGCCAGGGATTTCAATCAAGCTGATGCTTTCTGTATTGCATTTAATGATCTTCGCTCTTTCCTTGAATTATGGAATTACTGAAAACCCAAGGGAAAATTTGTCCAGTGAGTACTCTCTGTGCTATCTTCATAATGAAAAGCATTGTGAAGTTGTATTTTAATGAATTGGTCCTCCAGTTCCATCCTGTTTTCCTGTTTTGAAAAGTGTAGTTATTTGGTGATGGGGGTGTAGCTGAAATTTAATGTAATGCACCAATAGAAGTTCCCCAGGGAAATATCCTCAACCATCTTCAGCTATTTCATCAATGCTCTCCACTCCTCCATAAGTTCAATGTTCAGTATTATTTGCAACTGATAGTGAGGCAGTCTCTCCCCACATACATCAAGACCTGAACTGCATTTGGGTCTGGGCTGATATGTGGTAAGTAACAAACAAGATTCAAGAACTGCTTCTTCCACGCTGTTATTAGACTTCTGAATACACCTCTCAAATTTTAAATTTAATGTTGATCTCACTTTCTGTGCTCCCTCTCTGCAGCCATGACATTGTATTCCTTGTTTTGTTCTCTTACCCTAATGCACTCTGTGTGGTACGATCTGCCTGCATGCATGCAAAACAAAGCTCCTCACTACCTAGGTGCATGTGACAATAAAACAAATCAAACTGCATTGATTGCACAAACAGTGCCAGGCGATGACTGTCTTCAGTAAGGAAGAGTCTGATCATCCTGCTTGACATTTAAACCCAATTGTATTATCGAATCCCCTGCCATCAACATCCTGCAGGCTATCATTGACCAGAAACTGAACCAGACCAGCCATATAAATGCAATAGCTCCAATAACACTTTAAGTTCAATACCATTCAGGACCAACAGCTTCCTTGATCCGCACAAACATTCACTTCCTCCAACCCTAAAACAGACTGGTGGCAGTGTGCACCATCTACAAGATGCAAGGCTCCTCTGCAACATCTTCCAAACCTGCTGCTTCTACCCCATAGAAAGAGAAGTGAAGGCAGTTGCATGGTAACACCACTACCTGCATGTTCTCTTGAAGCCTTGCACCATTCTGTCTTGGAATTATGTCACCATTCCTTCTCTGTCACTGGATTAAAATCCAGAAATTCCCTCACTGACGGCATTATGGGAGTACAGGAAATCCAAGGACTGCATCAGTTCAAGAAGGTAGTTTACCACCATTTTCTGAAAGGTACTTGGGGATTGGCAATAAATGTTAGACTAGCCTGCAGTGCCCACATCTCATCTACCATCACCTGAACCCTAGCTTTTTAAGAAAGCAGTTCACCACGACTGAGTAATAAATGCTGACCCTGCCAGTGGTGTCCACATCCATGAGTGCATTAAAAAAATATATATTCACCTCCAGAAATAATATCAGATTAAAACCACATGATGGAACAGGTATCAAAACAAAAATAACAAATTTGAGACCAAACAATTACAAAACCAGAAAAAGCATCATTGAAAATGATTTTTCTTAGTTTATTCGGTTTGTGATTGATGAGCTTTGAAATGATACTACAGATATTTGACTGTTTTACGGAGTTTGTTTTCTTCTTTGTGAAATAACAGATTACGTACAGAAAATGAAGTTGCCAAAAGAAAAACTGAAGCCTTTTCAAATTTCGCTCTAAATGTCATGCACTTTGGTTTAAGTTGTGTGTTTTTTCAGAGGTCGAATGACACCTTAGTTTACTGCTGGTTCAGTTATTCTACCAACAGACTAAACCAGTGCTCCTTATTTAAACACTGTACTTCCCAGGAGACCAAGTTGAACACATCAAGCTGACAGTAACGCCAGTCACTGACCCTCTCTTTTGGAAACTGTAGTCGTCAGAACTTCCAAGGAAGAAAATGACCTTTTTATTTTCTCCACAGTAGTTAACCATTGCAGGAGACTATAATGCCAGTTGCGTCTGGACTTTTTTAACTTTTCTTCAGAGGAGAGAGTTAACTGACTTGAAATTTTACGGCAAGTTTGAATTGCTCGAAAGTTTGGATTCAATCATTGGTCAAAGTGTTGAACAATCCAGAATGGTATCTCTCAAAACTGGCACTATTGGTGTAGAGTGCTGGTCGATGCATCACTTGGAAGAGGCCAGCTAACCTGGTTTGATTTGCGTCCAGGCCTGGGATTTTGATCAGACCTGAAGACACATGGTCTGGTGCACCAGCAGGTTCACTTCCTGCTGGGACCTCATTATGTCGATTCAGGCAGGCATTCCAGATGCTTTCAAGGCTGGAGACCCTGCTGCACCCAGAATGTGGCATGGATTTGGAGTTCAGTATCTCACTGAGTGGGTGAGGTGTATACCGGGAGAGCTGAAAATGTGTTGCTGGTCAAAGCACAGCAGGCCAGGCAGCATCTCAGGAATAGGGAATTCGACGTTTCGAGCATAAGCCCTTCATCAGGAATGAAAGATATGCAGAGAGAGTGAGGTGGAGGAGAGTGGCAGGAGGCTAATCATGACCCACAGCCAGTGTCCTTGTTGGAAAGTGATGAGGCAAACCTTTTATTTGCAACACTGTGATTGCACTGGAAATGAAGGGGTTACCAACTCAGCTAACAATAATTAGTGTAAGGGCCTCCTAATGGTGGTCAAGTCATGAAGGGCAGAAAGAGACCATGTGATCCATTGAGCCCTTACCAGCTTTTAAAAAGCTATCTAATTAATCCAGTTGCCCTTCATGTTATCCCTTTTCAACTCTTGAAACCTACAAAATATTTAAAGGTTTAGACAGGGTAGCTGTGGGTAAGATGTTTTCGCTAGCTGGGGAGTCTAGAAGGGGACTGCTTCATGATAAGGGGAAGATGCCACTTGAGCCTGAGATGAGACGATGTTATTTTACTCAGACCATTGGGAATTTTTGAACTTTGCTACCCACTGATGGATGTGGAAGCTCAGGCTTTGGATAAGTTGATGGTCAGGATTGATAGATTTCTGAGTAGCACTGGTGTCCAGGGTTATGGGGATGTGGTGGTTGAAAGGCTTTGAAATGCTCAGTCAGCCATGACTGTATTGAATGGCAAGGCAGACTCAATGGGCTGAATGGCCTCCTTCTATTCTTATGTTTCTTAGTATTAAATAGAATTACATCACATCTCCAGCATTGAGACAAGGTCTCCAGCTCGATTATGCCATGTCCAAGTTGATGTTCTCTTTGAGCCCTCCTCCTTTATCTCACACCATCAATCCCTCCTTCCCCCTCCCCCCCCCCCCTACACTCCTCCTATCCAAGTTCTGTTTAATGTATCAATATCTATTCTCACTGTGGTAGTGAGTTCTACATCCTCGCCAGTCTCTATATAGCTTCTAATGAATTCCTGCTTTGACCTATTTTTCTAATTGTAGTAAAAAATGAGGTCTGCAGATGCTGGAGATCACAGCTGAAAATGTGTTGCTGGTTAAAGCACAGCAGGTTAGGCAGCATCTCAGGAATAGGGAATTCTAATTCACCTGTTCAGAGATGTTATTACGCACCTCCTGGAGCGGGTGGGACTTGAGCCTGAGTACCTGGTCCAGGGGCAGGGATACTACCGCTGAGCCACAAGAGGGCCCTGAGCTCCTGCTTTGACTCTTGGTGACTAGTTTATATTGACGACGTCTCATTTTGATCTCCTTTAGTGGAATCCGAGGCCGCGTAGTGACGCATTTTGGGGGATTGGCTGGTTAGAAGCATGCCCACACCTACCAAATGCTTTGGGTGGGTCACACCAGCTCCCAATGGAGTCTCTGTCCTTCCCTATAGGGGAAGGGGCAAGAAAGTGTCCAATCCTGGGAAGATGCTGGCAGCACCAACCGTCTCAGCAGTGCCAGTGCTCTGTAGTGGACACCACTGGGACTACAGGTAGGTAGGCTTGACCAGGAAGGATCCCAGATCCAACTGAGTTTGGGAGCTTCAGACTGGCTTGATTTTTATTTCGCAGTGCGGGGATGACAGCATGGCCACGGATTTTAAAGAATGTGTTGGTGGAAAACAAAGCAGGGTGCTAACTTACAAGGAGGTGACCTTGATGGATAACGGGCACTCTCCAATGATAACACCCCAATCTCCTTCCTACCACTTTAAGTACTTTGGAAAAACAAAACCAGGAATGCTTCTGTTGTCTGACTGCCGACGTCAACTGGATAATTATTTGGCAGAGCGTTGAGCTTTGAGCAATCACAAGTTGTCTCTTATTGATATGTGGTGCACAGGGCTGTCATTTTTATTGGCATCCTGAAATATAGACGTGAGCTCAGGAATGGTGAGGCTATATTGGTGAGGCTAGCTACCCTCTCTTTAGTACATACCCCCCCTTACCCGCACACTTCCAACGGGCACATAATTCCCAGTCCACACTCTTCAGTTGTTGCAAAACAGTTCATATTTCCAAGTCCTCCAGTCATTCAGCCCCCTCCCTTACCCAACATGTGTCATAGATATAGTCTCACATCCCTGATAGCAGTCTTATAAATATGTTTTGTACTCTCTCCAGTGTCTGTCTATCCTTTTCAGAATATGGTGATTGAAACTGTACACAATCCTCCAAGTGTGCTGTAAACAAGATGTAACGGAAAGTTTGAATTACTGTTTTTACTTCCCATTTCAATTCCATAAGAAACAAATCCAAGTGCTTCATTTACTTTCCTGGGGATCTGAGGAATTTGCAGCTCTGTTGAGGCGACCCATTGAATGGTTTCAAGACAAAGAGAGGTTCTTGAACAGTAAAGGAGTTAAGGGTTATGGTGAGTGGGCGGATAAGTGGAGGAGAGTCCACGAAAAGATCAGCCATGATCTTATTGAATGACTGAGTGGACTCAGCAGGCCAGATGGCTACTCCTGTTCCTGTTTCTTATATTATTATGGTCTTATTTCTTGCCTGGATGCATTTACTCCCCTAATATATTTAGGGTTTTAGTTCCCACATAAAATATGACCTAATTTTCCTTTCTAAAATGTAATATTTAACTATGTTTGCTACCATATGTGAGGGAGCGCCACGCAGTCAACATAAATCTGACTTTGACAATATTTTGTCCTGGTGGATGAGGCTGTGTGGGATCTGTTCATTATCATAAATGAGTTTGAGTCTGAGGTGAGTCCCTAGGTCAGGATGGCACAGAGGAGGCCATCTGTTTAATGTCTTTTGGAGTGAAGCCCTTGTTTTCTCACCATCCCCTGGGATGGGGAGTAGGAGAATTCTTGGATAGCTATTTTAATTTTCACTGTCTCGGTTGTCACTGAGTCCGACTGCAAACAACTTTCGCTGACAGTGGGAGAGAGAGCGTGACTCCAAGTTATTATTATCTTTTTTTAGTTCATAACTTTCTATTCACAAATCACAATTTTCCGACAGTGCAGCAGTGCCTCCCCCTTCAGAAGTACTTCACTGGTTGTTAAGTGTTTTGGGAGTCAATGAAAGACATGATGTAAGTGGAAGTCTGTCTTTTACAGCTTGTTTAGAAATGTAATGTTTGCATCCAGAATTGTGAGCAAACGCCAGTTTTGCTCAGTTGATTTGAAGCGATGCTTTCAAGATTTTGCATCTGAATGCTTGACCTTTTTATATTTAAAAAAAATTGTTTGAAACCTTGATCTTACAGAGGGGAAAATCTGTTATTATTAGTGTGTTAACACCTGTAATAAAACAGGAAAGCAGTGGAAGCAAAGACATTGTTGGACAGTGGCTTTCAGCCTGTTCACCTGAGCATCAAGGATGGATCTGTGTTTCCACGCTCCTCTGGAGCCTCCATGTCTATTATTAAAAATGGGATCTATTGACACTGGCGCCACTATTAACTGCATTCACAAGCCTCCAGACTGCACATGCATGAAAATTTGGTTCTGTGTTTGTGTGGGCGTTTGCATCAATTCAGTTCATAAAGAAGAAAGTGGTTTTGTTTTTTTTTTGCCGTGGAATTGTTTGCTTCACTGAAGTGTGCCTTGATACTGAGGAAGGTTGGGAACCCGCTGTCCTGCTATCCCACCCTTTAGCTCTTGTTTCTGGGAGGCGTGCTGTACCTTCGCTCTCCCCTGGCTGGGGAAATCAACAATAATCTTTCATCAGTCATGGTCATTGTGGTATGCAGCAGAAATCCATCACACTTGGAGTCTCAGATAATGGAGTCATTTTAAAGAGCTCCAGCTTTCATGACTGACTGACTGCTTGACAGATCTTGTAACTTGATTCCTGGAAGAAAATCCAGCCTGTTGTGGTTCAGGAGTCCGTCAACTCTAGGGTAGAGATTGTAATCTCAGATACTTTCCTAGAATGGTAGAAAATCATCTTCACTTCTGGAGAACCATTTACTCCTCCACATTCATGGAAAATGTGCTTCGGAATCTAACATCCATTATTCTATTAAAATTGATGGTGATCTAGATATGTTCCCCACCTTAAAACCAAGCATTAACCACGCATCCTGGAATTACTGCTATGAGTATTTCTAGTTTGTACATCCACTAATCCCATTGGACATTACACTGGGAATGTGAACAGACTCTCACTCACACAGCCTGTCACTCTGTCACTCTGTCTCTCCCTCTGTCTTTCTCACACACACACACACAGATACAGACACACGCACATTCACTCTCACACTCAGTCACACCGTGTCACTCTCTCACAACCCAGCACCCCCAAACACACATACGTACACACACACACAGCCACATTCTCACTCCTGTGTGCATGCGTGTGCACACACATTCTTTCACAAATTCCTTCTCTCTCTGTCACCCTCGCGTGCTTTCTCTCTCTTTCTCTTTCTCTCTCACTCTCTCTTATATACACACACACACTCTCTCTCTCTCTCACTCTCTCTATCATTCTGTCTCTCTCTCTTTCTCTCTCACTGTCTCTATCATTCTGTCTCTCTCTCTCTCTCTCTCTCTCTGTGTCTATCTGTCTGTCTCTCTCTCTGTCTGTCTGTCTGTCTGTCTCTCTCTCTCACACACACACACACACACTCTCTCTCTCTCTCTCTCTCTCTCTCTCTATCATTCTGTCTCTCTCTCACTCTCTCTATCATTCTGTCTCCCTCTCCCTCTCTCTCTCCCTCTCTCTCTTTTCTCAGGCCTAAACCATACATTTGCTGATTAATTGCTTGGTATACACTGTTTATTGCAGCTACAGTTAGACTTGCCATCAAAAATGAAGAGGCATTTGGATTCAAATCTTCATCCTACATTTTCACATTAAGTTGAGCACAAGTTTCAGCTCAGAACAGAAAATGCATCAAAAACACAGCTACACACAGCACATTTAATTGAAAATATCATTGTGAAGATTCTGCTCTTTACACCAATGATAGGTATCTATTCTACACATTGTGCAGATAGAAGGCTAATAAAATAAATGTTCACAATTTTAAACAATGTTTTTTTTCTTTTTTACACAAGTGCTTTCAGTGATTATTGTAATGGAGAAAATGTGTCAATCAAATTGTGTCAATACACACTAGCATTGTGATAATGATCATATAATCTGCTTTTCTGATGTTGAGTCAGAATTGTACAGCACAGAAACAGACTCTTCCGTCCAATTTGCCAGCAATTGACCCAGATCCCTTTAGGTGGAATCCCCAGATAAAACAGGCCATTTGGCCCAACAAGTCCACACTGACTCTCCAAAGAATAACTCGCCCAGAACCATTCCCCTATCCTATTACTCTACATTTTCCCTGACTAACACACCTAACTTACACATCCCTGAACAGTATGGGCAATTTAGCATGACCAATTCAGGTAATCTGCACATCTGTGGACTGTGGGAGGAAACCAGAGCACCCACAGGAAATGCACGCAGACACAGGGAGGATGTGCAAATTCCACACAGGTAGTCTCCTGAGGCTGGAATTGAACCTCGGTCACTGGTGCTGTGAGGCAGCAGTGCTAACCACTAAGCCACTGTGCCTCCCTCCTATTCCCTTCCTAAACCCCTCCTATTGACCAGGAAGCAGGAAGTTAACTTCTGCTTCGCTTTGAAGTGGTGCTGTGGCAAACTGGGGCCTCTGTTCAGTATGGTATCTGAACAACAGTGCCTTCAACTGTGCAGCACTGCCTCCATGCTGCACTGGAATGTTAGCCTGGACATTTGTACTCACACCCGAGCGAGGTATTATTTGAAACATCATAGCAACATCCTCTTCCAGTAAAAGTGGTAGCAAGAATGTAAGACAGAGGAGTCCGGTTGCAGGTTAGTATGGTAATTGTGATAATACTATGACTTTAGGGCTATATTTTGTCCAGTGTTCTTTATGATGGGGTGAGATGGAGTGTGGCAGTGATGAGCAGTCTGCTATACAGTCAATGAAGTGAACAGCTTGTGCAGCCTTGGGTTTTTTTTCCCCTAAAGTCAGAACAATAGAAGCAACCTGAATGGGTGGGAACAAGTTCCCACAGAACCAGGAGTCTTCGTTTTAGTTTTTTAGTGGCGGTTACTGCTGGGGTCTTGAAGTTGGAAGTGGAAGCTGTTTTTCTTTTCTCTCTTTTATATTTAAAAGCTACGGATTCTCTTTCTGATGTTAGAGTAGTGTGTGAAATAATATGTCTTACTGAATTTGCCTTTGCCAAGGGTGTGTTTATGGAATGTTACTATAATGGAACACTTACTGTTTAGTAAATAATCTATTAATCATTTACATTTTCCAATAGAGTTAAGACATTCCTAATATTTCTTTTATTGTATTTTAATTATAGTGTATGAATGAAGTGTGTTTTGCTTCAAGAGTTTGACCAATCGAATTGCATCTGGAATGCAACACCAGGCATCTACCTTTAAAATGAGAAAAAGTTAGGATCTAGATGATCTTAATGTCTTTTGAATGGGTTTGGTCTGGTCCATAACATAGGTAATAGGAAATAGTTGATCCTTTCCAAAAACTACAGCATAAAAATCAACAGGAATGGTGGGTTTCTTGGGAATTGCTGTGACTGTTGAAATACAATTGTAAGTTGTTTCAGCATCCAGGCTGCTCGTGAGACTCTGCAAACTGGACTGAACTGCAAATTTACAAGATCGAGTAAAGTGAAATTTACCCAAAAGATGGTTTCAATTTGTTGAGAGATCTGTACATCCATAATCTTTATGGGGGACGAGAGCAGCCAAGTTACCCTTTTGTGTTTTCCTCTTCTATTTTTAATTTGGCTGTTTGCAGTTGGTAACCTCTGTATAACAGCAGGTTACCCAATGAATTCCAGGTGAATCTGCAATAGTTTTCCTGCTATTGAAATAAAGAATGACATTCTCACCGTGAGATTGCGTCACTGTGTTAGTGTACTACTGTTAATTGCAGAGACTGTTCACTTGAGTCTATCTCAATGGTCCAAAGGTTTACACTTTCTAAAATTGAGATTAACCATCTGACAAAGGAAAGCATGCTTGTAAATAAAATGGTAGGCACAGTCCCTCCGCTGTATAGATAGTACTCGTAAGCAAATACTGCAAAATGTGTGGAAAATGTGTGGAAGTGTTGCTTTAGCAGAAGTCATAAGACTCAGCTAGAAGGTGGTGGGGGGGTGGGGTTGCACGTTAACGACAGGTCACAGACGGATGTGGTAAACCGAATAGATTACCAGCTGCACAGAGCAACTGCAACTGTCATGTATGAGACAAAAGGGGAAGTACAGAGAGACTCACAGAAACTGTATAAAAATGCACTGATATTATTCAGGGGTGTGCCTACTTTTTGGACACCCATTCTTTTTTATAGATTAGATTACTTACAGTGTGGAAACAGGCCCTTCGGCCCAACTAGTCCACACCGACCCTCCGAAGAGCAACCCATTCAGACCCATTCCCCTACATTTACCCTGTCACCTAACACTGCGGGCAATTTAGCATGGCCAATTCACGTAACCTGCACATTTTTGGACTGTGGGAGGAAACCGGAGCACCCGGAGGAAACCCAAGCTTGCAAGAATGTATGAATAAAGACTGCTTCAGAATTTGACTCGGACTAAAATTATTTGGCAGGGAGCTTCACTTCTCACAGTTCAGTGTAAATAAAATAGAATAATAAGTATTAAACATGAATTAAGAGAGCCCTTTTAGATAGTAAAGGGAAATAGCAGGTCGATTTAATTAGGGAAATAGATGGCATGATCCTTGTGTAAACTACAGGCTGCATGACAGCCTTCCGAAGTAAGCTGTGTTTACATGCAAACCAACTGATCACTTCACAGGATATTGGGAGATAAGATAAGAAGGATAGCTTGCCAAAATGCCTGACACCTTGCCAAAGGAGCTCGACTATAACAACCTAATTGAAAGGAAACATTCACATGGAGCCCAGAAAAATTGCTATTGGACACCCTGAAGGTCCCACCAAAGAGTTTCATGTGTAAGGGGAGAACTTGGTACTCCTCATGTTACAGCTTCATCAGGAAGGTTACCTGTGGACAGAACCAGCCAACAGGAAACATGAGCTTCACAACATCAGAGATGGAAGCAGTTGTTCCACACCAATACACATGCGCGCAGTGTGCTGCAGATTTATTTTTTATACTCAGGTTGCACCTCTTAGTCATCTCCAAACACACTGCATCTGAAACGTAACTCAGTGATTGCACATCAGTCTCTTGGTCATCTTTAACAGCAAATGATGAGCCCAAAAGGAAAGTACTGGGAGATCAGCCTGCCAATAAAAACTCCAGCGCTTTGCTGATGTGATTTGTTGTTTTGTTATTTCCTGATCGGCCAGCGGGTTTACAAAAGCTTTGAGCCCCACTTGAATAGGGGGGGATAGAGTAACATCTCACTTCACCTCGTTCCCACTTTGATTACTCTGTGATTTTGTGACTAAGTAGCAATTATCACCTTGGACACTGACTCTAATCATCTCAACCACATTGGCATTTGGACATTGAGGGCAAATGATGCTTTAAGAGATTTGATTCCACGTCTCTTCCCTAGGTTTTCCAAGATTATAACTTGTGCTGTGCCATTGAAATGTTCAAAGTCGACTGGATTAGGTAAAGGACTGATTGTGCTCAGTGGAAATGAGCTACAGCTGCTACCAGACAGTTCAATCTCTCCTCTTTCTTGCTTAATTTTGTCTTTTCTTTGCAGTTTTTTTTAGTAAGAGAAAAAGATGAAGTGAAGTTGGCTGCTTGAGTTTCCATAAATTATGATTGGCCAAAGTCCAGTTGGGACAGCAACAAACAGGATGGGCAGACAGAAAATCCCCTTAGCTTGCACTTTATGTTCCACCATATGGCAAATTCATTTTTCACTTTCAAATGAATCACCTGGAAAATGAATTTAGAGAGGGAAAAAAAAAATCCAGGGCTATATATTCCTCCTATTAACATCAACCAAAGTATAAACGTGAATGAAAAGTGATGTAATATTTCAAATGGATGATTCTCCCAAATTAAGCACTGCTCAGAGAATTTGAATTGAGCAGGAACACACTTCAAATAAACACAGAGGAGAAATATCTTCAGTTTATTATAGCAAGGAACTTGTCTGACTTTTATACACTTGGGGTTCAATCAGGAAATGTGTATGGATAGAGATGGATGAGTTTGTACTGATGTGGAATGAACTGCCAGAGGAAGTGGTAGATGTAGGTACAGTTACAACATTTAAAAGACATTTGGATAGGTACATGAATAGGAAAGGTTTGGAGGGAAATGGGCCAAACACAGATATGTAGGACTATTTTAGTTTGGGAAACTTGGTTTGCCCTGGATGATTTGGAGCAGAGAGGTTCTGTGCTGTATGACTGTATGTTTATAGATACGAATGGCTAGTACTAGTACTCACTGACAGACATGGTTAGCATGAGTCCTCTGAGACTGACATGGCTAATACTGATGCATGTACTATGAGAGAATATCGCAAATTCACATGAGTCCCTTAAGTTGGCAACTGTATTTAATATGTCGACATTTTCTTCCAGTTGTGGTTATCTTGTTTGGATAGTTTACTGCTACCAATCCTATTGTTTCTATTCTTTTATAGAAAAGTATAATCAGGTGAGGTAGGCTCTGATGGAACACTGTGACAAAAACATAATCCAAGCTGTTAATGGAAACTTATTAAAAATGAATAGGGCTTACCTAACCAAAGTAACATTACTCTATGGTGCCCACTGATCTCCATCGTGCCAGAGGACACCTCATGATCTCTCTCAATGGACAATCAGTGTATGGGGCTTGCAGTTGAGCAATATGCCACTCCACAGTCACTGCCTGGACCTATGGATGGCATTTTGGCCTGGCTCAGGAGCAGGCCTAATGCTGAGTTTTGGCTCTGTCTATCTTGCTGGACAACAGACCACTAGTGAGGCAGTTGCTATCTGTAACAAGGTTCTGTACTGCATGTTAGTGATAGCTATATTAACTTACTAGGCAAATGACTTTGGACAACTGGGAGCTGTGCAGAACACATTAGTACCTCTCAGGCACTGGAGCACATCTCAACTGCGTCCACCCAAAGATTGCGTGAGGTCATCAGTTTGGTTGAAGCTTAATGCACCATCAGTATGAACTCCTTCAGAACCATTACCTTAAACAACAGGTATCATGGTTTCTCAGCCTGAAAGTTAGTCTAACTCCCATCATTGCATTTTTATAAGTGCTTACAGCAGTGGTGTTAAATTCACAGTATAATTGTGTAACATGAATGACTCCATGAAATACGACCTTAAAAATGTACATTTACAAAATAACAAGACCTCAAAATGGGAAGTGCTGGATTTATACATAACACCTATCAGCTTCAGATGTGGGAAAAGCCAAGTTGACGTTCGATAGAGTGTTAATGTGTAGCAGGAAGCTATGCAGCCCCTCAAAGCCGAAAGATGGTTTTAGTCACATTGTCCAGGCTCTTCATGTATTTTGACTTCTTGAATGTTTGTACGCTTCCATTTTTGAAAATTATTACGTTTGCATGCAAAACTCGAATTCATCTTTACTTCTTGTTTCAGATGTTGATAGGTTTATAGTTTGTTGCAGCACTTGAACCTTTTGTTTAAATGAATACATTTTGCAGTGTTTTCTTTGCAGAAGTGCAAAGAATCCTTGTCCACGTCACCAGTTTACTTTTCTCTGTGAGTGTTCAATCAAAGAAGCTATTAATAAGGCCTGAAAAGGGTGAGGTGTTGTATCAGTTAGAGAGGCTGTCCAACATTCGGTAATTTTACCATGTGTATTTATAATGTTGAAAGCTCTAATCAATCACATTAAATGGTTGGAAGCAAAACAAAGAAAACAGCTCCTTTTCGTAGGATTTCTTCTGCACAACAGTTGCACCCACATATTGCACCTTTACTGAACTCAGGATGTAACAAAGTCCGAGGAGAAAGTGAGGACTGCAGGTGCTGCAGATCAGATTCGAGAGTGTGGTGCTGGAACAACACAGCAGGTCAGGCAGCCTCTGAGGATCAGGAGAATCGATGTTTTGGGCATAAGCCCTTCATCAGGATACACCAAAGTCCTGCCCAGTTAATGAAGTACTTAAGTGTTTACTTATGTAAGGAAATACAGCAGATGATTTGCAGAAATTTAACCTTAATCTGAGGTTAAAATCAGACCAATCATGATCTTATTGGGTGGTGGGCAGGCTCAAAGGGCTGAATGGCCTAGTCGTGTTACTTTTTCCTTTGGGGCGGCACAGTGGCTCAGTGGTTAGCACTGGTGCCTCACAACACAAGAGACAGGTTCGATTCCAGCCTCGGGTGACTGTGTGGAGTTTATACATTCTCCCTAGGTCTGTGTGGGTTTCCTCCTGGTGCTCCAGTTTCCTCCCACAATCCCAAGATGTGCAGGTTAGGTGAATTGGCCATGCTAAATTGCCCCATAGTGTTCAGGAATGTGTTAGTTAGGAGTAAATGTAAGAGTAATACGGTAGGGGATTGGGTGTGGGTGGGATACTCTTCAGAAGGTTGGTGTGGACTTGTTAGGCTGAAAGGCCTGTTTCCACACTGTAGGGTTTCTACGATTCTCATATGTTTATAACAGCAGTGAAATTAATTCAGCTTTTTCCTTCGTACAATATAGATGAGGGATAGATGTTTGGCATGCAGATGCTGGTGATCTGTAATAACAAGGTATTGGCGAAACTCAGTAGGTCTGACGGCATCTCTGGAGAAAGAAACAGCGTTAATGTTTGAGACTGGAATGACTTATTTGGAACACTACTCCACCTCTCAGTTCCAAAGAACAGCCATGTTGGACTCAAAATGTTAACTCTGTTCCTTTCTCGTCACAGATGCTGCCCGACCTGTGAAGTTTCTTCAGCACATTTGTTTTTATAACAGTGGAGCTCTCCAGCTGGTTAAAATGGTGCCAGGGATCTTTTTCTGTTCTCAGTCCTTGACTGGAATGCGGCATCCTCTCTGTAGCACCCTCCAGGCACTGCACCGGAGGGTCACTCATGACTGTGCATGAGTCTCTGGAATGATGTTGGAACTCGCCACCAACTAGCATACTAGTATAAGATCAGGTAGATAGCTTTGATTGTTTACAGAATTCAAAAGTCCCACCTACATGTTGTATTGCGATATTGCGATACCACTTTTATGTGGTATCTGAGGCCAGAGCTTTGGCATGTGTGGTGTTGCAGGGGAAGTCTCTCAGTTTTCAACATTTTGCCACACATGACAACATTTGATTGTTCAATGACCACTGTTTTGTCAGCTCTGAAAGTACTGATCTCTGCGTGGAGCACAGTGACAATGGCTTAACACAACAAATATACTTAATCCATTTACAACAACAAAATCATAGATTTCAGTGTGACATTAATGTCCTTTATCAGGACACAATCCGTGGTCTTCATGTCTGGTGCACCTGCTGTGAGTTTTCCAGAATTTCCTGTTTTCATTTCAAACCTCATGCCTTTCCTGTGCTTTTAACCACCTTGGTCATTTTCACATTCTTTTGCTCCTTTCATTGCCTGCCTTAAATCATCTTTTCTTTGGGGAAAAAGAAACAATCTGACATGTTTCTGTTTCTCTGCTAAAGCAGTTTGTACGAGTCATTTAACACATTCAAGTCTACTCAATGACCAATCGATTCTCTCTTCTCCACCTCCCATCCTTTATTGCCATCTTTCACATGACTAATGGTTCCCTTAACTGGTGAGTTTTCAGAAGGGAAGGATGGTGCATATCTGAAACTTAATTCTAGTTTCTGTATACAGCAGCTATTCGGTTTAGTCTGTGATGATGCTATCACTTTATGAAGGTAATTTTGTCTTTGGTAGAATTGCTCTTTGCTTTTGGTCCCTAAAATTTTACCTAGGTTACTTAGTATCAGTAGTGCAAACTAACTTGCAATACATCACTGAAGGGAGTACATGGAACCTCAGACAGCTGGACAGCCTTCACTGTGCAATGTGGCCAAAGATAATGCCTTTATAGAGCAAATTTAAGCTGAAAATTAGAGGCACCTAAGACTGATTAAATGAAGAATGACTACCTAACATGAGTAACTTGTCCCAAATTAGTGTGTTGCAATTTGCAACAGTCACTTAGTACATGTAAGCAAATGTGTTCGCTATGCTGAACTTCAGAGAGACAATTAAGGGAGAGGACACAGTCATTCCAGCTGGCAAAGGCAATTAGTCAAGTCCCAAGGGACCATAGTGACTGGGAGTCTTATTCCATCCTTCTTTCCACATCCCAGTATTCATTGTATATGTGCATGTGGCTTTTATGTGACAGGGAATTATATCAAAACTGGAAACTAAATAGAAATGAACGGGACCATAGGTTGTGCGAGGGACATGCTGAGGAATGACCTGCTTTTGCATTCTGTTGGATGGGATGATTTGGGCCTGAGTAACCCATGACAGGGCTGGCTAATAATCGCAGGCAATAAGAAAATTGAAAAAAAACTGAAGACTTTTGTTCTTTTCTGTAGTTTTTTAAAATCCCAATTCTAAGCAGTTTATACCTTGGCAAAGTCATATTGCCAATCCAATAGCTTGGCTCACAAAATGAATTGTGCCTTTAGCATTTGTAGAGGGAATTGTTTTAATTAAGACCCTAATTGTACCTACAGAAACTTGGCTTAATGTCAGTAAATGGGGGTAAATTGGGTATTGTAATTTGCAGTGTTGGTGTTTTCTGTGTAATCCTTTACTGCCAGAATTGTCTGTCATAACAAAAGTGAAGCATTTTCTCTTCTGACAACTATATCAAATGATTGTCTCAGCATTAGCTGAGTAAGATCTGGATAAATAAATGATATGGCTATTACTTGCCATGTTCAGTGTCCCCCATCACGGCTGCAGAATGCAGCACTTAGTTTACCCAGCTAAGTCTAAGTCTAACCAAATCTTCTATATGGATGGGGTAATTGGACTAATACTCCACACGTACATCCCTCTTCATGTGCATTTACTCTAAAGTACGGAGTTAACATGTTACAGTTTTGCCTTACACTGTGTTGGAATTAAGTCCAAAATGTCTGAATTTACTCTCCAAACCTGACTTTATTTCCTGAATAGCATAAGCTTCTTATGTCACAGTGGTAATGGCTCTACCTCTGGGCCAGAAGGCTTAGATTCATGTCCCACCTGCTCAGCAGCTAAGGATTCCAGCACCTGCAGTTTTTGTTTGTCTCTATCCAGAGCTATGTTCTAACATGTCTGAATAGAGTTGATTTAAAAATACCAATTCTTGTGGGACAGATGTTTGTTTTACTCTGGAAGTGGGTTGGGAGGCAAAAAGCCCTTTTCTTAATGGGCAGGGGGATGTAGGATTGAGATCCCATCATCCTCCCAAATCCACCCAATGATAGCCAGGGCAAGAAGGCTCAAGACTGGACTTTCTACCCAGTAACCAGCTGACGGTCTTGAAGTGGATTCACTCTGCTGCCACTTGTATTCAACCAGAGCAGATTACCAAAGGAAAAGTTGGTTGAAGTCATACGGTGATTTTCCCAGCAGATTAAGATCAGTTTTAAATTTATTAGTTTAAAACAGCAGTTTAGATCTGATACACTACCTAAATAAGCAAGGAAGTTATAAGACACATAACAAAGGAGAAAACTGGTCCTAGTTTGGATAAACTGATGGAGGATTTTAAGGGGTTCCATAGCTGGTGAAGTCATCTCCTCAATGCTTGGTCTTGGATCAGATAAACTGATGAGTGAGGTGATCTCCATGGTGGATGTCTCTTCTGTTTTCTGTCTTCAGACAGAAAGGTTTACCCTGACAAATCTTCCATAATTTGAAGAGATTTTTCACTCTTGAGAGCCCCTAAATATACCTTTATTGGAGTCATAGGGTCATAGAATCACACAACAGACCTTTCGGTCCAAATTGTCCATGTCAAACAGGTGACCCAATCTGCCAGCATTTTACTCGTATATCCCACTAAACCCTTCCTATTCCTAAAGCCATCCAGATGCCTTTTAAATGCTATAATTGTACCGGACTCCACCAGTTCCTCTGGCAGCTCATTCCATGCATTTACTTACCCTCTGCATGAAAAGGTTGTCCCTTTTGTCCCTTTTAAATCTTTCCCCTGTCACCTTAAACCTATCCCTTTAGTTTTGGAATTCCCAACCCTGGGAAAAAGACCTTAGCTATTTATCCTATCCATGCCCCTCATGACTTTATAAACCTCGACAAGGTTACCCCTCAACCTCCGATGCTCCAGGGAGAAAAGCCCCAGCCTATTCACCCTCTTTCTATAGCTCAAACCTTCCAGACCCAGCAACGCCCTTATAATTCCTTTCTGCTCCTTCTCAAGTTTAACACCACCCTTTAGGAGGGTGACTAGAATTGTTCACAGTATTCTAAAAGTGCCCTCCCTATTGTCCTGTACAGCAACAACATGATGTGCCAACTCCAATACTCAATATTCTGACTAATAAAGGCAGGTGTTCAAAACTTTGCCATTACCATCCTGTCACCCTGTGACTCCATGTTCAAGGAACTCTGCACCTGCATGCCAGGACTCTTTCTTCAGTAATACTCTCAGGGCCTTACCGTTAACTGCATAAGGTTTGTCCTACCAAAATACAACTCTTCATCTGCCGCTCCTTGGCCCATCAGCCCATCTTGTCAAGGTAGTCTGAGATAATCACCTTCACTGTCCACTACACCACTAATCTTGATGTTATCTGCAAACTTACCAACCGTATCTCCTTCATTCACATCCAAATCATTTATATTAGTGACAAAAAGCAGTGGACCCTGGGAGTTTTATGTCCATGTTTTTATTCAGTTGTTCCATTGGCAGATAGTCAAAGTAATCTTTCCTCTTTGCATTGGAAAGCTCCAAAATCAGCTTGTGGGTCACCACTTTCTGGGATATCCTGTTTAACTTTCAGATAACTAGTTTGGAACTGGGTCATGTGTTCACCCTCTCTCCTTATTAGGATGGATGATGTCCTGTTTCAATGCTAGTGCTGAAAACATATCCTCGCTAAACGTAGCAATCTCCGCTGCACCATGTTTGCTAACCTTGAAAGTTGCTGAGAGCTTTCCCTCTAAATAAGAGAGGGCGAGATGCTATTTCTGTAATATCCAATAAATTTCTTGGGATTTAATAAGGCTGTTTGTACTGTTCTTTCTTCCTCCATGCCAATGTATAGAATCTGCCAATAAACCATGATTGATGTGCCTAAGGACTGGATCCATTCCCATTGGATAGCCTGTGTTGAACAGGAAGTTTTTCTGAAGATACTGCCAATGGATGGAGACCCCAGCCTGCTCTCAATACCATCCGTCCCCACCTCCCCAGAACTGGGGCCTTCCTATCTGGCCCCTGTGATGCTGCCTCACCTAACCCACTCTGTTGGTTCTAGTGACAATGTGGCAGCTTCAGCTTCCTGCAGTGCTGGCAGTGACCACCATTCCCAGTGATGCTGTCAGTATCAGAGAGCAGTCTGTGACCTGGCTAGTGCTGGAAATAACTAAATCTTGGCAGCAGGGGCTGGGGATGGTAGAGCTGGATTGACTGCAATGGGATTGCAAAAGCCAGCAGCGTGAAGTATTTCTTTCTGCCCCAAGTCTCACTGCAATGAGTTTTATATTCACTTGGGGTTTTCCCAGTTGATCTATATCTCATGTTTACCTCAGCACAATCCGTTAACAATACAGAAAACAGTAGGTGGAAAGCCAGGAATTGCAACTGGGTCAGCATGAACATAATACCAGTGTCACCATTATGTGTGGCCAAATAAAACTGCAACATTTTTATTTTCAATACAAAAAAAGAGTGTACAGTAAACTGAGACAGTGAACATAGTAGTGACTCTCTATTGTGGAACAGTTATACAGCCCAGGGCCTAAAGTAAAGCCAGTCTATTCTGATCTCCTTTTCCCACATAGTAATATCCGTTTATAATGTTCACCGGTTGTTGACTGGATTAACCTGTTTGATTTATTAATCCACAGCATTCCTGGAGGAAAGCTTTTACACTCCACCATTTGGGGCAATGTGGCAAATTACAATGTAGGCAATGGATTAGGAATTCCTTGGCACTCAGACTAATATGTTGCAGCAAGCTGTACATATGGAGATGAAATGCAAGCTAATTTCTTCACAATTAGTTTCTTGCGATTTAAAATCGCAAAATATCTGATCTAACGGGAAATCATCAGTTCAAGCAGAATTCTTATTCAAGTTGTTGGTGATGCTCTGTCTTTGATGAGATGCAAAATGTGTGCATGGTTCTGAAGTCTGAAATTTGAAATAGGTTCAAACACTTGCAGAGTTCGATGACGTAAAGTTCAATTGCCTACCCATTGCTCTGTTTTGGCCAGAAAAAAATTGCATGCTTGTAAAAATTTGGCAGTAAAATTGAAAATACTGAGAATATGAGTGAAACATAAGCTTGTGTTGTTTTCATCCTGCATTGCCTGCAGTGCAACGTTGTAAAAATGGATTTGATGAACACATCTTCGATGTTACTGGAAGCTTAGACTATACAGTGTTCAAAATGGAAATAGAGCTAATTGGAGTGTAGTGTGTGCATACATGTGGGGTGAGAGATTTTCCTCATGTGATTGTAGTTAGAACTTTTTCCAGTACTAAACTTCCTGACCTGCCTCCATTCGTAGCTTAATAGCTGTTTTTTTTCACCTTCTTCACCCCAGGCCAGTCCACGAGGCTATAATAAGTTTTAGAATTTCTAGTTTGTGTGAGGAGGATTTGGGTATCCCTTTTGAGATGGTGACAGTAGTCCATTACAATGCATTTTAGTTGATACAAACATAAAGGAGGTGGAGACCATTTAGCCTCCGAATCTCATTGTTATTCAGTGAAATCATGGCTGATCTTCTAGATTAACACTCTTTTACCCCACTGTTGTCATAGCCGTAGATGAGCAGACTAGACTCTAGACTCCCTATAGTATGGAAACAGGCCCTTTGGCCCAACAAGTCCATACTGACCCTCCGAAGAGTAACCCACCCAGATCCATTTCCCTCTGACTAATGCACCTAACATTATGGGCAATTTAGCATGGCCAATTCACCTGACCCGCACATCTTTGGACTGTGGGAGGAAACCAGGTCACCCAGAGAAAACCCACACAGACACGGAGAGAATGTGCAAACTCCACACAGTCACCTAAGGCTCGAATTGAACCTGGGTCCCTGGTGCTATGAGGCAGCAGTGCTAACCACTGAGCCACTGTGCCGCCCAATCTATCGTTCTCAATCTTGAACGTTATCAGAGACTGAGACTCCATTCCCTGGGGCAAAGAATTCCAAAGATCCACGAGCCTCTGAGTGCTGGAAATTGTCTTCATCTCAGTCTGAAATGGTCCGTTCCTTATTCTGAGACTGGTCCCTTATTCCAAGACTGTGTCCCTTGGTTTTAGACCCCCCGCTAAGTGAAACATCCTTCCTGCATCTACTTTGTAACCCATGTAAAAATGTTGCTTAATTGTAGAATGAGATCAGTACTTTCTTTTTTCTCATTTAATGCTTCCTCACAGAACAATTGCTCCACCCCAGGAATTATTTTGTGAAGTCTTTGTTGCAATCCCTCTCTTTCCATGGGTCAGGAGACCAAAAGTTGCGTGCAGTACTCTAAATGTGGTCTCACCAAGGCTCTGTATAATTGCAGTAAAACATCTTTCCTTTTTTATGCAAATCCTCTGGTAAGAAATACTGACGTGACATTTGCCACCTTAAATGCTTGCTGTATTTGCACATGAACTTTCAGTGACTTACGAACAACCACATTCAAATCTGTTTGAAGATCAACGCATCTTAGCCTTTCACTTATTATTTCAGAAATAGTCTGTCATTCTGGGTTTGTTTTCCTACCGAAGTGAATAACACTACATTTCTTCACTCTATCTGCCACAACATTAGTACTGGCTAGGTTTACACAGTCCATATGATTACCTGTGATATGAACATTGCAAATTTCCTGATTTACATAGGGCAGCATTGACTCAGTGGTAAGCACTGCTGCTTCATGGCACCAGGGACCTGGGTTCAATTCCACCTTTTGGCAATTGTCTGTGTGGAGTTCTCCCCATGTCTGCGTGGGTTTTCTCCAGGTGCACTGGTTTCCTCCAATAGTCTTCAGATGTGCAGGTTCAGTGGGTCACTGTGCAGGGGTACAGGGATAGGGTAAGGGGGTGGGTCGAGGTGGGATGCTGTTTGGAGGGTTGGTGTGCACTCAGTGGCTTCTATCATATTTTGATTTATGTTGCCACAGCTGTTTACAAGCTATAAACTGCAGACACCAAAGGTTTCTCTCTCTTACTGTTTATTACTTCCACACAAACTCATTCTAGATCTTGAACTAAGGTTATTTCTCATTACTAATTACTCTTTAATTAACAGAGCTGCTCCAGCACCTTTTCTTGGTGTCCTATCCTTCCTGAATATCTCGTACCCTTGGATATTCAGGTTATAGCATTGGTTTCCTAATATAATTCCATGATCATGACTGGCGTCAGTATTCAAGCAAGTTAGACAACAGCACTTCTTTTATGAGAAATTTCTGTAATGTTGTGTTATTACAAAAGTTGCATATCAGGATTCATCTAGGATTAAAAAATCCAGAATCTTAAACAATTTTTCATTTCGACAAAAGTTTTCAATTCTGTGAGTGAGTAATATTGATTTTCACATCAGTTTTCCCCAAATATGCTGGAGGCTTTGAAACCCTGGTTTTAAACAGGTGTAGCTTCCTAAAATTGATTATATAAACTATTGGAGTATAGTGCATTGAGGTTGGAATATTGATTCCCAAAGCAGTTGCAATAATACCGAGTTTTGAGAAGATTTGTAGCTCAGGTTGAGGTTCTGGATGTAAGTTTGCTCGCTGAGCTAGAAGGTTCATTTCCAGACCTTTCATCACCATACTAGGTAACATCTTCAGTGGACCTCCGGGCGAAGCACTTCTGACAATTCCTGCTTTCTATTTATAGGTTTGGGTTTCCTTGGTTTAGTGATGTTGTTTCCTGTGGTGTGACATCACCAACCCAAAGAAAGCCACACCTATAAATAGAAAGCAGAAGTCATGTACACTACTTCACCTGAGGACCACTGAAGATGTTACCTAGTAGGCTGATAAAACGCCTGGAAATGAACCCTCCAGCTCAGTGAGCAAACCTACATCCAGTTCGAATAATGCTTAATATGTTAGTGAATTTGAAAGAAAAGTTATTGATACCTGTAACATCAGAGCCAGAACCACATTGGCTAACATAGACTTCAGAGTAATCTTTGTCCCATCCCTGACTTTGGCTTCCAGTTTGTGATTGGCCATATATCTATAGGCTTCCCTTATCTCCATTAGCCCTGCACTGGCAAATACGTTTTCAATATCACAGTAAAGTTCATGAACAAAGGTGTTCAAATAAAATGGGAAATAATGGAGCTTTTGTTTTTATTGCTGCAGTGAGTTTTCTCCTGACTTACGTGAGCATTATCCTGGATTTTACATTTCGATGTATGGAGATGGTAGGGCAATCCTAGAGGTTCTGTCTGTGAGCTGGTCTGGAGAATAAGGTCTTTTTCTGGCAATCAGGGTTGGGATAGCTGTAGCTGTTGATGTGAATGAACATGTTGGAAGGAGGGCCAGGCCACAAAGGAAGGCAGGCACTAATGGTCAAAGGTAGGCCATTAACCACCACCTCCTTCCAGCATTTGGAATGAGTGTCTCATGTTCTCATTATGTGATCGCAACCAGATTTGCAAAAATAGCAGGGACCTACTGTGCAGAATGGACTCCTAGATCTCTCCTGGTTCTTCACTTACATGAGTGGGAACCAGACTGGGGTTCATTGGGGTGCGTATGTCATGCATTATGCATCTCTGCTCCAACCTTTCTCAATTAGTATCTGTCTCAGATTCCTGAGGGAAGCGCTCCAGAGGGAAATCCTATTTTGTTGCCCAGCATCCAAAGCAAACCCTTGGAACAATCACTACTCAGTGTAAAGTCACAATAACAGGGTAAGTCTTGTTGATGCAAAAGTATAGAGGCAGACAGAGACAGGAATCAGGCTGGCAACTTCTTTTGCTTTGTCAGAAAGCATTATGCAGCTTTGAAGGTCTCACTAGGTGCGAAACAGGTCTCGTACTATCCTTTTGGGGAGTCATGAACTCGTTGTCATAGTCCCAAAATGAGGAATCAGCTGCTCTTCAGACTGAGATGTGGGGGAACATTTTCACTCTGAGAAAAAGGCATAGGCTATTTAGCCACTGTGCCTGTTTCCCTGGACAATGAGAACACAGCAGAACCACAACCCAACTCCTAATCTTTTTGAAACCTTTATCCCAGAGAGTCCTGGATGCTCAATGGTTAAGTTGGTTGGAGATTGATTGACTGATTGATTTTTGAGCCTGAGGGAATATGGGTAAGATGAGGAAAATGGAGTTGAGTTTGAACATTCATGACGTTATTATGTGGCAACACTGCCTACACCTTTCCTTCTCTTTGTATGTAATTGTATTTGCAGATTCTCAGTATTACACAGAAGGTTAACTCCACATCGTTGATAATAATGTTTGACTGTTTGCTGGACCTCAAAATCAAGACTTTGTTTTTTCAGATGGACTATTTGGGGTTTATATGTTTCTGCCAATGCGATTCTTTAAATATTTTATAGAAAATTAGCTTCGCTGATTTCTTGGCCATCAGCTTCTCTCTGTGTCTGTTAACCTTGTGAGAAAATTCCTGTTCTTCTTTACTGTGTTGACACTAAACACTCTAAAATGATTCAGCAAAATATCAGCTGATTCTGTTATCCACCCAGCCACCAGAAAATTGACCAGCAGGAATACAATGCTAGTGACTTGTAAGTTCTTGAACAGCAACATGGAGCTATATTGCACCTTTTCAAGTAATAAAATGTCCAAGATTCTTCAAAAGAACTTGATGGCTCACGTTAAAATGTGCTTTTTATTGAGAGATATTCAAATGATAACCAAAGACTAAGTAAAACCAGTAGATTTTAAGAAGCTCGAAGGAGGTGGGAGAGATTTCAGTTCCTGAAGTCTAGAGCTTATCATCTCAGCAGCTGCAGGCCACCAGTGGTGGAGTGATTCAAATCAGGGATGGCCAAATGGAGGAGCGCAGATATCTCAGAGAGTGCTGGAGCTGGTGGTAATTGTTAAGGTAGGGAAGGGGAGAGGCCATGGAGGGATTTGAATACAAGGGTGCACATCTTAAAATCGTGGTGTTGCGAATCTGGGAGATGGGTCAGGTCAGTGAAGAAGGGGGTAAGGGGTGAATGGGAGTCAGTGTGGGTTTGGTCATTCAAAGAAATTTTGGAGGACGTCAGCCTATATGCAGGGTAGAATGAAGAGAGCTGAAAATGTGTTGCTGGTTAAAGCACAGCAGGTTAGGCAGCATCCAAGGAACAGGAAATTTGACGTTGCGGGCCAGAGCCCTTCATCAGGAATCAGGCCCAGCCAGGAGTGCAATGTGATAATTTCTATAAATGAAAAGTAGAACTAAACTAGGAATGTGACATAAAAGACAATTATGGTAGAATTGGGTAGGCGTGCCAGCTCAATGCATTGTATGAGGTACTACTGCCATCCTCCTATAGCATTGGTAACCTCCGGCCCAGCTAGGTCTGGGGTGGTAGAGGAAATCCCACTTCTTGGTCTAACTAGAGCCGCCTCTTTGTTAACATGGTGTCACTGATTGCAAGTTAACAACCTATTGCTGGTTCCTGATGTGATTGATATGAAATGTACAAAATAGGAGCTGGAGTAGGTCACTCTTCCCTTTTAAGGCCAATCCTGTAATCAATACAATCATGGCTGATCATCCAACTCAGTCCACTTGACCCATTTAGCCGGAAGAACGCGATCTGACTCCATTGTTGGAGATTTGGAGGAGGATCAGACATTAACATCTTGAAGGATTGAGATCAAATATGTTCTGTTGACAATGCATTGGGCATCATCAGAGTGGTTGGTGTTTATGGCACTCCTCAGTATTAATCTTTTCAGGCCCATATTGTTCGCTTAGGTCGGGAAATCTGTCATCCTTACTTGGACCGGCCTGCACGTGATTCCAGACCCACAGTAATATGATTGACTCTTAACTGTCCTCTGGGCAGTTAGGGTTGGGCAGTAAATGCTGGCCTGGTCAGCAACATCCTCACCCCATGAGTGGATAAAAAAATTACAAAAGATATCAATCTATCTTTGTAAATAAATCTCTGCAGACATCCAGCCTTTGCCTGGAATTTGTGTTTCTGACAAACAAATCCATTCCTGGAAAGAAAGCAATGTTTCATTTGAATATTATCCAACCAAAAGGAATGCAGTAGCAGCGTTTTGTCTTGCATACATCAGGGGATGATGACAAGTGCAGCAAGTTTCCTTTAAAACAACCTAAATTGTTGTTCTCTTGGAGGTTTGGCATTCTTGCGAACCTCTCTACGGCTTCTACAGAATGCTATTACTGCAGCAATTATTGTCAGGGCAAAGCGATGACAATGATGTGCAACAAATCCATTAAACGTGGTGGGTAGGCAGGAGAAATCTGGGTAGTCCATGAGGAAATAATTACTTCTATTAGTGTAATGCTGTTCAAAAAGTTTTTTATAAAGAAAAGTAGCAATATGGTGATTGATGGATTGTAATGCAATGACTCCCTGACTCTCCCTGCAGTATCATGGGGAATGACGGACTGCAGTTTGATAGCTTTTGATTTACAATCATTAACTGCATCCCCCTCTGCTCTGTGGATGGACGATGCAGATCACAAAGCGCAACAGTATTCAAGTCAGTGTTTGGCACCAAACAGTAACATAGAGTCTCCCTCCTACTCTGTCAATAATGCGCTGAGTACAATTTCAGATTAGATGTCCCTGCTGGATATTGAATGAGAGAATGGAAAGAAAGTGCATGATGGGATCTGGCTCTGGCTTCTTCAGATCAGTAACGTAAAGGAAGTAGACACAAGGTGGACATACTGAAGGATGATTTTCCAATTGGTGCCTCTTCCATTAGGGAACTGAGCTTACTGGGGTTACAGAGTAGGAAATCAGAGATCTGTAACCAATTTCTACCAATTAAATTTAACATGATAACTTGTATTTGCAAAGGACCGTGAATATAGAAAATATCCCAAGGAATGTCAACCGATGCATAATTACCAAAAAAAAATGCACCGAGCTAAAGGAGGAGTAATTAAGAACAGTGATTACAAACTTGAGCAAAGATGTCAGATTTACAAGGGGACTCGGAATGTTTTAAAGAGTGAAGTATGGAGCTGAGGGTCCAGGCATCTGATGGCGCAGTGACTGTGGGTGAAGTGATGAAAAAATTGTGCATGTGTGTGCGTCTGTGGGCTAGCCAGAATAGGAGGAAGGCAAAGTGATCAGGGTACAGAGCTGGGGAGAGGCAAGGCCATAGAGGGAGATTGAACTCACTCACTGGAATTTCAGACCGAGTTGTTTGAAAGCAGGAGAGGCGGGTCAGAGCAGATTAGTGAGGGAACGCGAGACACAGGAAACTGTAGGCAAACTAAGTTCTTGCTGGTGTGGTCAGCTTTTCCAAAGATTTACATTTCTTAATGACTGATATTTATTGGTGATTTTGGCCAGATTTTTGACACAGCTGTCAAATGGTGAGAATTTATTGAAGAATCTGTTTTTCAAGTCATTTCCTCACTAGCTTCCACTATTGCCCTATATTGGAACTTGCATGTGCAATGATATCAGGGGTACTGTGCCCATTCGAAATCCAGGCAATTTCTTGCCATCTCCTTTTGTAGAATCATAGGGAAGCCATTCGATCCATCGTGTCCGTGCTGTCCAATTAGTCCTGCCTCTCTGCTTTTAACTGGAGTTCTGCAAATTCAGAATGATACCCTGCTACTTGTATCTTATTCTTCAAGTCCTGCCCACCCATCACCTCTGTCCTTGCTGAGCTACATCAGCTGCTGACCACCCATCACCTCTGTCCTTGCTGAGCTACATCAGCTGCTGACCACCCAACACCTCAAAATTCACATTATTTTTGTGTTTCTTTCATGCCTGCTTCTCTCTCAACAACGTAGTAAAAACAATGACTGCAGATGCTGGAACCCAGATTCTGGATTAATGGTGCTGGAAGAGCACAGCAGTTCAGGCAGCATCCAAGGTGCAGCGAAATCGACATTTTGGGCAAAAGCCCTTCATCAGGAATAAAGGCAGTGAGCCTGAAGCATGGAGAGATAAGTTAGAGGAGGGTGGGGGTGGGGAGAAAGTAGCATAGAGTACAATGGGTGAGAGGGGGAGAGGATGAAAGTGATAGGTCAGGGAGGAGAGGGTGGAGTGGATAGGTGGAAAAGAAGATAGGCAGGTAGGACAAGTCCGGACAAGTCATGGGGATAGTGCTGAGCTGGAAGTTTGGAACTAGGGTGTCGTGGGGGCAGGGGAAATGAGGAAACTGGTGAAGTCCACTTTGATGCCCTGGGGTTGAAGTGTTCCGAGGCGGAAGATGAGGTGTTCTTCCTCCAGGCGTCTGGTGGTGAGGGAGCGGTGGTGAAGGAGGCCCAGGACCTCCATGTCCTTTGGCAGAGTGGGAGGGGGAGTTGAAATGTTGGGCCACGGGCGGTGTGGTTGATTGGTGTTGGTGTCCCGGAGATGTTCCCTAAAGCGCTCTGCTAGGAGGTGTCCAGTCTCCCCAATGTAGGGGAGACTGCACCGGGAGCAACGGATGCAATAAATGATATTAGTGGATGTGCAGGTAAAACTTTGATGGATGTGGAAAGCTCCTTTCGGGCCTTGGATAGAGGTGAGGGAGGAGGCCTCTCTCAACAACAACATTAGCCCCATATCCCATTCCCAAACACACTCTTCCTCCAACTCCAGTTTCTTGTTCAGTTCCCTTTGCCTCACTGCATGTCTTTAATTGCTTTGTGCCCCACGCTGTGTAATTCCCTCCATAAAGCCACCTGTGTCTCCTCTTTCCCTTTGGCCAGAGTTAGACTGTTTCCTCTGCTGACCCCTCCCTTGCATTGAGCTTCCAATGGTTTCCAATCCTGCCTGAAGGCAACTCTTAGAATTGGCTACTCACTGCCTCCAGTGGTCTGGAAAGGGAAGCCTTTGTTTGTGGGGAGGAGAGCAGGGATGGAGTGCACTTGCAGGTCACAGGGGGCCCCCGAGCAGCTAACTCAACAACACAATCGAAGGCCTGGGAATGTAGCAGCCATCTGTCTTGTTGGCTTGAGAGAGTGAGTGGGCCAGGAAGATCATAAGGAGAAAATGAAAATATTCATTCCTCCTTGTAAATAAAAGTTCAAATGAAACTTTTAAAAGGATCGGATTGGCAGTGTGCGCTTTTCCACTGCTCCAGATGATTTTGTGGAAATGATTCTGTCTTGTAAAGCATGCCCCATCAAGTGAATGGAAATTGGTCACACATTCGCATGGCAGGATTAACTGATAAGAACTTGATAAACTGCATCTTGCATTGTTTATCTGCCGCTCAGGTCTCTCATGCTGTTGCGGGTTTGTAATTGCTTCCAGATAGGATTACGTAATACGGCACTTTTATATATTTAACTAAATGATTTCACTGACTCTCACCCAACGACATCAAAAATGGAAAATCCTTTCAGGCCAACATTATCAAAACAACATTTTATTAAATTGAAATGTGGTTGCAGTAACCGTCATTGAGCAGGGATTTGCTAAAAAGCATTTTGTTTTCACTGTTGTCCGGCCACCCAGGTTACTTTAAGACATGTCATTTGTGAGTATTTGAGGGAAATTACTCTGTATTCCCCTGTGGTTGAAGTTTTCTTCAGTTACAGTATTACTTTAAAAAGAAGCAGTGGAGTTTGCCTTCATGTGTTGTTCATTTGATATACTTGTTAAAGTTGGAGGAGGTTTTGAACGCCTTGCATTCCCTGCTGATGGGTCCCATCCAAACAAAACTGAGTTCAGCATAAATTATGGGCTGTTCAAAGAGGGAGAAAAGAAAGGGATGTGGAAAACAATACTGATGAAGAACATGTCGACGATTAAATGTCAGACAGGTCTAAACTGTTAAACAATACATCAATTAAATGAACAAAATGGACGAGACTTCATAATGTCAAGCTACAGAAAAAGAAGGTGGTTGTGTGATATCTTTCCAGGTTTCAAGTCAGTTTGGAGTTGTTTATGTGTGGGATGCTCTCTTTAAAACATTGCTTCAACCACTGCAGACTCAACAGTTGAAATTAATACCTGTGTGTCATCACCAATCTTTGATGTGATTTTTCTTTTGATAAATCGTTCAAGTTTGCAATAATGGGAGCCATGACCCTGTGATATCACAGGATTGGAATGTAGCATGTCTGTCACAATAACCTCAACAGCGATGAGCTGACCTAAAGCAATTGATCATCTAGACCTGAGGCAAGCGAAGGAAAGAATAGGTAGAGATTGTGGGGAGGTGGAGAGCAGTGAAAATTGGGGCTACCAGACGTAACTACAGAGGGAAACCCTGCCTAGTGAGAGACTGCTGTCTGATTCTGACAGCTCCACTCACAGGCTTTTCCTCAATCCAAAACATGCTAAAGCACTGCACGCAGAGTTATTCCAGTTTATCGCCCTTGTCATTTGTCAGCTTTGTTCAGCTAATTCACATCATATGTTTCCGCTCTAGGTTTTACCCTGTGTCATTGCCAGCACATTCTCCTTGTGACATTAAACAAGAAATGTATGAAGCAGTGACAACAGTGTTCGATTGTAAAACTTAACCATGTGAAAAGAGGCAACATAGAATTCTATGTTTAACATAGATTTACTTAGTGTATAAAGCTTAGAAACAGGCTGTCTGGCCCAACTCGTCCAGCATCCTCCCATTTTTACTGGGCTAACTCTCAGCATGACTCTCTATTCCTTCTCAAATCTAACTTCAATTTAACTGTGTCTATATTTCTCAGTTCAACAGCTCCCTGTAGCAGTGAGATCCACATTTTCGACAGAGAGAAATTTCTTTTGAATTCACTGGTTTCCTTTTCTGGATTATTTTGAAATGTAACGGATGCAATTAATCAGAGGCATTTTAATCCTATTTAAATCTGGTTAGCTGATTTACTATTAGTCTATTTTCAATTCAGTTCCTCTCATCTGTCGTCTCAGCTTCTGATGGTGTTTACCTGATTCATCTACATGAAACAAAATTATTAACCAATATTTCTGTCGTTTCACTTTTGCAGCCTGCTGATTTTTTAAAATCCTTACCATCCCTTAGTGGACCTGTTCCCATCAATTTTCACATTTTAAATTTATGTAGCTCTGGAATATTTTATTATCATGTTTTATGTTCCATGATAAATTAATTTCATTGCTCCTCTTTGCCTTACTAATTTAATTTCTCTGAACCTATTTATAATCGCCTTTAGTTGGCTCAGTGTCACATCTTGTCTTATAACATTCCTGCAAAGCACCTTGCAGGAGTTTGTTACATTACTGAAGATGTCCTTCACCAGGGCAACTAGGGCTGGGTAATAAATGCTGGCCAGTCAGTGATGCCCACATCCTGTGAGTGAATATATGCAAAAAAAATGTTCTTGGAGCAGCTTTATGGATAGCTTTATAAGCCAATTTGTTCAGTTGTTCTAATTTCCCCCCTTTTTTTGGTCTCAAATATTCTGCTCTGACATTTCAGAGGTGATAAGCAGAAATGATTATGCCTGATCCCAAATGTGGACTTCAAATATAATTTTCTCCTTGCACATTGCTTTTCAGTTTTTCCCAAAATGTTTTCAATTTCACTTTCAAATATTCCACTTTGCCACTATGCATAGTTAAATGCCAAGCCATTCTTAAAGCCCTGGTGCACTTGTTAGTGGGGTGAAAACTCCTGATTATGTGGCTAGGCATATTTAGTCATAAGAGTCAGGATAAGGCCATTGGTTCCACATCAATCAATATCCTTGTCTGAAATAGCTCCATTTGGATTTCCACCGGGGTCCCTCAGCTGTATAACAGAATTCCAACAGTGTGACCAAATAAGACCTTCCTGATGTTGTCCCAGCTTTGAATTGAAGGTTCTATCTCCTTACTTCAAGATTGCTGCAATTAATTCCATTGCTTACTTCAAGTCAGCCTTTAACTTTCCATACTCGAGGGAATACAAACGTAGTCTGGAGTTTTTTTCCTAATGAGAGATGTTATACCACATCTCTGGAGCAGGTAGGACTTGAACCTGGGTCTCCTGTCTCAGTGGTAGGAACTCGACTACTGTGTTACAAGTTGAGTCGATGCAAGTTGCCCAATAGTGTCACCTGTTTAATTAGATTAGATTAGATTACTTACAGTGTGGAAACAGGCTCTTCGGCCTAACAAGTCCACACCAACCCGCCGAAGCGCAACCCACCCATACCCCTACATTTACCCCTTACCTAACACTACGGGCAATTTAGCATGGCCAATTCACCTGACCCGCACATCTTTGGATTGTGGGAGGAAACCGGAGCACCCGGAGGAAACCACGCAGACACGGGGAGAACGTGCAAACTCCACACAGTCAGTCGCCTGAGTTGGGAATTGAACCCGGGTCTCAGGCGCTGTGAGGCAGCAGTGCTAACCACTGTGCCACAGTGGCACCCATTATCGCCCATAATCCGAGTATTATTCTGGACCACCTGAATTCACAAATTCAAGGATGCTCATGGCTGGATGTGCGTGCTTACAGAAAAAGTATGCCCGATTTTCTGTCTATTATTAAAATAGGTTGTTAGCTTTCTCTCTTTTAGACTTAAGCTCCTCCCTAATGGATTTTCCTCAATAGGCTGCAGCCAAGCAATTTGATCCATCCAGGTACGGGATTGTAGAAACCTCTCTCAACAATTTTCAATGATCATATTCTGTGAGGAATGCCACCTTGAGCATTGGTTTAGGATACAGTTTCAAAGTTTTCCTGGATTTCAAGAGCCTTCTTTAAATCTAATAAGAATAAACAGTAGCTGTCCAAACTGTCTTTGTCTCCTTCGACTTGAGCAGAACGATTAATCCTCAGTGTGGTATCAGAGGACGCGTTGGACAATCAATCTCTAACATCAGCAAGGTCAAGTTGAGAACACTAACAGGAGTTTGACTTATTCCTTCAGAAAGCAGCTAATACAAACAAGATCAAAATGAAGAGCAGTGTTTAACTAGTAGCCAGTCTGCATTGGGAATAGCTCCAGAGTAAAACTCAGTAAATCAAAATCATTCTGAATTGGCCCTAAGCAAGAATATTAGAGAACTGAAAGAACAATCAGACCCTGTCAGAGATTGACTTCTTGGATTCCAAAAGGCTTATCTCTCAACTAAGATAAAACTGAGACCTTTTTTGTTGCTTTCTCGATGGCGTTTTTGAAGGCACTGGAATGAAATTATTCCAATAGGGTCCTCAACCTATACTGTTCTTTACTACCACTGATATTACACATAAAGGTACAGACCATTAAAAAAAAACACTAATAAACATGGTTGTGTCCTGAAAATCTGTTTTAAATATATAGTGATCTGCAGTAAAATACATCCCACTAAGCTGCTGTTTTTGCCAAGATTCCATGATGTTATGACAAGGAGGTTTGGAGTGGTAATGAAAATTTCCTCCTGCAATCTCCGCTAACTCACCCACCATTGCCTTTTCTGAATGTTGTGATCAGCATTCCACCACGTCTCTGCAATTTGTTCTCACTCATTTAATGGTGGTAGCTTTTACAGAACAGCTTAACTGATGGTGAAGCTGATGATTTTTTAAAAAAATTAGTTTGTTAATGAAGTCCAACTTTCTGTCAGTATTCCACATAGCCCTGTTGTAGAATATGGGCTGCGTTGTGGCTCAGAGGGGAGAAAGAATAATGCCGCTTGCCGGTAAAACACCGCAGCTTGTGTGAACTAATGAAAGAAAGCCGGGAACAGCAGGTAGTCTAGGTGGTGGTTTGAAGTCCTGGCTAATTCCTCTGACTGAGAGAGAGGATGCTTTGTTGTGGGCTAGACATCGAGGGCAGGAGAGGAAATCAAGAAAATTCTAAGCACTTCAGTTGAGTGAAGTGCTTCATTGATGACAAGTTCTTGGAAATATTGATTGGATTTGTTCCTCTGACCATGCGGAACTCTTGTTGACTTAAAAGGGCAGAGGGTACACTCAGTCAGTGAACAATCTCTTTCAGCTTGTTCCTTCATAGATGCTGCAAACAAGTCTTTCCAGGCATGGAATTAACTTGTACACACAATTGCAATATAGAATGTTTTAAAGATTTAAAACTTGGAACGTTTTGAAGATTAAAGTGATCTTAAAATGTATGAAGTTTTTATCTTGTTTGGAACGTGGGTGTCACTTAACAAGACCAGCATTTGTTGCCCAGTTCCCCTTGACTTTCAAGGCCATTTCCAAGGATGGGGGGTCAGCGTTTCGGGAATGAGCCCTTCTTCAGGAATCATTCCTGAAGAAGGGCTCATGCCCGAAACGTCGACTCTCCTGCTCCTTGGATGCTGCCTGACCTGCTGCACTTTTCCAACAACATATTTTCAGCTCTGATCTCCAGCATCTGCAGTCCTCACTTTCTACATTTCCAAGGATGAGTAAGAAATTGCTGTGGGTCAGGAGACCAACGTAGGCCAGACCAACTTAGGATGACAGATTTCCTTTCCTGTAGGATATCAGTGAATTGGATGACGTTTTGCAACAATGAAAGACAGATTCATGATCACCGTCACTGATTTGGTTGGATTCAAACCTACTGTGTTCCGTTTAATTTGATAAATCTCCCCATATATCTGTTTGTTCGTGCAGTTGATATCAGAGCCAAAAGGTGAGGCACTGGAAAAGGAAAGCAGGTCAGGCAGCATCCAAGGAGCAGGCGAGTCAACATTTCGGGCATAAACTCTTCATCAGGAATGTTGCAACCCTCTCGAATTGCCCCACCTGTCCCCAGAGGGTAGATGGGAAGGAAGAGGGACAGGTAGAACAGTTCAAGAGAGCAATGCCGAGTTGGAAGGTTGAATCTGAGATAAGGTTGTGGGAGGGGAGATGGACAGGTGGGACAGTTCAAGTAGGCTGTGACAATCCTGATGAAGGGCTGGTGCCCAAAATATCAACACCGCTGCTCCTTGGATGCTACCTGACCTGCTGTGCTTTTTCAGCACCACAATGTTTGACTCTGTCTCTGACTCGCCAGCATCTGCAGTCCTCACTTTCTCCCAGTTAATATCAGATGCAGTTGACAGTGGCTTCCTGAGCTTCCAAACGAGCCAAGAGAGCCCATTGTCAGGAAGGAGGAGAAGATAATCAATTTCATCCATATTGAGGTGGAGGCAAAGCAGAATCCTACCTGTACCACGGGGATGACTTCCAATAATGAAAGCTGGAAGTGTAAAACTGAAGCTACAAACTCAAAACATCTCAAGCTAAAACTGCAAATGACAAAATGTTCAGAAACAAATGGCTCGGTTAGATGCTCTTTAGAAAACCTTTTTGGAATGATTCTTAGAAAAGAGTTCCCCACATGTACCTCTGAAAACATAATGTCTAATCATGTTACCCTCTGTCCTGTGCTCCTTATTTGGCTATTGCCAATTTGCAATGCCTCTAGATGGTGCCTTTCCCTCTATAAAGTTTCCTGCTATATGTGAAACTGCATACTTTTACCACTAGGTGGAATATTATAAATAGCAGATCATCATTCATCCACCTACAGCATGTAAATATTTTCTAATTAATCTGTTCAACCTCGAACTTGATTCTAATCCTCCTGGTTCCAAGGTAGGGACCTCCACCATGTTTTTAAGGGAAATTTGCTTCTTATTGATTTTCTGTGACCTGCACAATAGGAATTCCACAAACCAGGAAGAATTGCGGTGAACATCATTTCCAGTTTGGGATGGAAGTATGTGCTTACCTTTACCTGCTGGATAATACTCCCAACTGTCCCATTCAACATGAGGAGCCACATTGTCTTTGAAACAGATATTTTCAGTCAACCCACTCAAATACATTATGATTCCCCTCTGAAACAGGTGCAACATGATGCTGGACCTCCTGGCTGAGGGGTAGGGCCACTACCATTGCATGTTTGTTTCAAAACTGTTAATTGTATCAATCGAGCTAAAGTCCACACAGGTGAAGGATGTTCAAAGGGTACTTGAGCACTTATAAAGAAACAGCTCTTGTGGTGTAGTGGTACTGTCTCTACCTCTCCAGAGCTAGGAGGCCTGGGTTCGAGGCCCACCTACTCCAGAGGTTTACAATACCATCACTCAGCAGGTTTATTAGCTAAGAAACGAAGCTGGTGTGAAGAGGCACTCACTGACGCAGGAGAAACATGGAATCAGGAGACTTCTATTTGTAGTGTTTCACTCTGTAAATGTTGAACATAGAACATCGAAAAGTACAGCACAGAACAGGCCCTTCGGCCCACAATGTTGTGCTAAAGATTAATCCTAATCTAAAATAACATAACCTAACCTACATTGCCCTCAATTCACTGCTGTCCAGCAGTCGCCTAAATGTCCCTAATGTCTCTGCTTCCACCACCACCACTGGCAACGCATTCCACGCATTCACAACTGTCTGCATAAAGAACCTATCTCTGACATCTCCTCTAAACCTTCCTCCTAATATCTTAAAACTATGACCTCCCGTGGCAGTCAATCCTGCCCTGGGGAAAAGTCTCTGACTATCGACTCTATCCATGCCTCTCATTACCTTGTACACCTCGATCAGGTCACCTCTCTTCCTCCTCCTCTACAGAGAGAGAAGTCTGAGCCCAGTCAACCTCTCTTCGTAAGACAAGCCCCCCAGTCTAGGCAGCATCCTGGTAAATCTCCTTTGCACCCTCTCCAAAGCCTCCGTGTTCTCAGTAAATACTGGCTCTGATTTCTTTCTTCATTATTGAATTGAATGATTGATTATCACTTGCGCTTTACACTGAGTAATACGGTAAAACACAGTGAAAAGTTGCAGCTGTTGCAACAATCCGGTGCCATTTTGAATAGTTAAAGATTAAAGAGAGATCACTGAAAGAGAGTCTATCTTCATTCCATGTGTGCTCACCAGCGTTACTTGTGCTGCCAACCTTTCCTCTACCACCTCACTGCTGCCTGTGCCAGACCCACCAATATCAGAGGCGCCGCTCTCTCGGCACACTGAGCCCACTTTGCAGACGCTGAGTCCCATGCTGAACCCATCCTCGTCCTGCTGCCTCCACTGTCATGCTCATATCCAGGAGGTGCCTGACCAGGCCTACCATGATGCCACCCCTGCTCTGGGCCTATTGCAACCAGGAGTCCCTGGGCCCGCCTTTCGCTGAGATGTCTCTTGTTGGTACCATCATCTTGATTAGTCCACTGCCACTGCCAGTGCCAATCGCTGGAGGAATCTTGGCACCACTGGCCCTGAGGACTGGAAGGAATTCCATGCTGCCACACCCTCCAATCAGTGGGAGGCACCAATCGCTGGGGGAATCTTGGCACCACTGGCCCTGAGCACTGGAAGGATGTCCATGCTGCCACACCCTCCAATCAGTGGGAGGCACCAATCGCTGGGGGAACCTTGGCACCACTGGCCCTGAGCACTGGAAGGAATTCCATGCTGCCACAGCCTCCAATGCGACTGGGAGGCTGCTACCAATCCATGCTCTCACCACTCAGCTGCTGCTACCAACTGACCCGCTTAAAGAAAAACAGAAGAAAAGGTGAAAGTAAAAGAGCAGAAGTAAAAAGGAAAAGGATAGAAAGCAGATGGGGAGGAGTGAGCCTCCTGACAAGCCCACAGCACCTCTGCCACCATCGAGTTCGGTCTATCAGAAGTAGAAACAACTGCCAGGATTCTTTTCATACAGTCTCCCCCAGGGACCTGTGGGTGCTAAGGCAAGGCCTTTCTATTCCCATCCTCATTCCACAGAGGAACTTTCTCTGAGCTGAATGACGTTGGATTTCTTGATTGTTATCTCAGTTGTAACATGAGAGTACCTGGTGAGTGTCCCACTGCACTCTCTTACTCGAGTCTGATGGGTTGAGGAGCAGCTTTTAAAGGGGGCCAGGGGGTGATCTGCTTGGTAAATCTCTCCTTCCCTCAAAGAGCCATGGCATCCTTATGGCTGTGTTAAGCAGCCCTCTGGCCAGTTGTGTCACTATTGTGTAATTATGATACATCTTTTATAAATAGGGCCATATAAAACTGATATGACATCTTAAAAGATGGCTACACAAAGGAACATCCTGGTCAGTTTGCCATTAGCTAAAACACAAACAGATTGGCATGTTATCTTAGCGTCAGTCACAAAGGGTGACATTTAGGATTCCGTTAATCAATGGGTCCTTCTAAAGGTGTGAGAATTCAAAACCTATGAGAAGAAATGGAGGCTGGATTTGTGGAACAGTGCTTCATTAAAGGTTAAAATAGCAGCAGTCTTAAATTTGATCTGTATAAGGCTTTGACGTACTGCATTAGACACAGCTTCAAGAGGACTTCTGAGAAGAAATTTTAGATAAAGACTTCTCAGCAAGGAGATGGTAGAACCAAGGAAAACCACCCGAAGACCCGAAACACTAAACCAGGTTACCAAGAGACCTAACATGCAGTGCTGTCAAGGCAATGTAAAGGCACCTTCAGTTTCCTCCCAGAACCTGTTCTCCATTCACCCGTGGAAGCAACATCCAACTGTTCAGCTACAGAAAACTGCAAAATGCTGACCTAAAATGTGTAAGCATGTCACCTCGAAGAGAGAACATTTGAGCAAATAACAGGCCTGCAACAAAATCAGGGTAATCTTATTTTCATCTTTGTAAGTATCTTTTATCTGCAACTACTTTTACCCTTTACATCTGGATTTTAGCTACGCATTGATGAATTTTTTTACTTGGCCACTTTCAAAAATAGTTTAGCAATAAACCAATGTTCCTCTTGTTCACGGCTAAAGCTTTGCTGATTATTTTTTTAAAAAATTGAAGCACTCAACTAAATGTGACTAAATAAGCCATGCAAATTCACAGCTGGTTCAGTTTTATGCCTGGCATGGTCATGTGATGTTTCTACCTCCCACATTGCTAATTGGATACTGTTGAATGACCAGGTGTAAGCGATCATTATAGCTGTAAGCAATCATTGCTGGCACATCTGTGGCGGGAATGTTACCTATCATTTGTCAGCTTGAGTCTACACGTTGTCCAAATCCTGTCATTGACTGGTGAGAGTGACTTGCCTCCTTTGAGAAGAAGTACAACAGGAAGCAGCTTTTCCTTCTTTCTGTTCTAATTGACTTCTTAGCTCGTGCTCATGGCTGGAGGAAACCACATCCAGTTGTCAACAGGCAACACCATTTGTTTCAGACACTGGCATTGCACATTTAATTGAAGAAGAATTGAAACAAGTCAAAGCGTAAAGGCTTCTACGGTAATGAAGTTACCCTTTCCCCAGAGGGCCACTCGCTCATTAAAGAGGGGAGGGGAACCTTCATGGTAACCTCAGCTGGTTTGGCAACTGAGCCTGTGGCATCATGCAATGCCATGTGATGCCAGCAGCCAGCTATTCAGCCAACTGAGCTAACCAAACCCACCAACAGTCGTGCAATGTTTTATTGAATGGTGAGATTCTTTCTCAGCATGATTCATGTTGGATTTTCTCCCAAACGGAGGAGGATACAGCAATTATCCATCATGTAGTTTGGGAACATTTTTGTGGGTGTAGATACTGATGGAAACATTGTGTGAGAAAGTGCTGTAGTGGAAATACTCTTCAATGATTAACCTCTTGCCCTTTCCATTCACTAAGGATGAACTCTAGTCTTATAAAGAAAATTTGCATTTTTTTAACCCTTTTGACTTAGACTATAAGACCAGAAGACATAGGAGTGGAAGTAAGGCCATTCGGCCCATCGAGTCCACTCCGCCATTCAATCATGGCTGATGGGCATTTCAACTCCACTTACCCGCATTCTCCCCGTAGCCCTTAATTCCTTGTGACATCAAGAATGTATCAATCTCTGCCTTGAAGACTATAGTTGATTTTAGATATGTTTTCATGGCAGACATTTTGAAACCTATTAGCGATGGACATACCATATTTTGAGCTGTGATGAGTGCTATTCTTTGAATTCTGTGGAGATTTTGATTTCTATGGAAACCTGTCAGTTGCAAATGGTGAAAGAAAACTGATTGACTAAGTATACCTTTCATTATTTGCTCCAAGAGATGGGTATGTGGGGCATTGGAAGCCATTTTGTTAGGAAAACAGGATTTCTGTTCAACTGGAGAGTTTTCTATGCATAGTGGAGGGCTTTTCTATTTGAATAAGCTTTTGTTCTTACCATGCGAGAGCAATAACAACAATCAACCTTTCAAGCTGCCTGGGCACAAAAAAACCAAAGCAGTTTGTACACAATTGCATACTTCATGTTAATGTTCACAGATGCAGTGGCCTTGGAATTTCTGGGCAAAAGTGAGGATTGCAGATGCTGGAAATCAGTGTCTAGACTAGAGTGGTGCTGGAAAAGCACAGCAGGTCAGGCAGCATCCGAGGAGCAGGAAGATCGGCGTTTCGGGCAAAAGCCCTTCATCAGGAATGAAGGCAGGGAGCCTCCAGAGTGGAGAGATAAATGAGAAGGTAGCAAAGAGTACAATAGGTGGATGGGGGTGGGGATGAAGGTGATAGGTCAGAGAGGAGGGTGGAGCAGATAGCTGGGAAGAAAGATTGGTGGGTGAGACAGGTCATGAGGATGGTGCTGAGCTGGAAGGTTGAAACTGTGGTAAGGTGGGGCGAGGGGAAATGAGGAAACTGGTGAAGTCCACATTGATGCCCTGGAGTTGAAGTGTTCCGAGGCAGAAAATGAGGCGTTTTTCCTCCAGGCGTTGGGTGGTGAGGGAGCAGCGGTGGAGGAGACCCAGGACCTGCATGTCCTCGGCAGAGTGGGAGTTGAAATGTTGGGCCATGGGAAGGTGGGGTTGATTGGTGCGGTGTCCCAGAGGTATTCCCTAAAGCACTCTGGGCAGACTGGATGCTTTCTCGCAATGTAGAGGAGACCGCATCGGGAGCAACTGATATTATAAATGACATTGGTGGATGTGCAGGTGAAACTTTGATGGATGTGGCTCCTTTGGGGCTTTGGATGGAGGTGAGGGGGGGAGGTGTGGGTGCAAGTTTTGCAATTCCTGCTGTGTCAGGGGAAGGTGCCAGGATGGGAAGGTGGGTTGTTGGGGGGGGAGGTGGACCTGACCAGGTAGTCACGGAGGGAACAGTCTTGGCGAATTCCTGGGCCTCTGCCAGAAATGTGTCCGTGCAAGACCCGTTCACCCTCCTCGCCCAACGTAACCATGCCATCCCAAATCCTACAGATTGGACCAATGACATGTCCAGGGCTGGTTGCCAATGCACACGTTGTCTTTTACCCCAGTGTGACCTTCAGAATCCACTCCAGGTTCAAAATCAACTGAGGGCAAATGGAAATGTTCTCATCAGCTCCTCTGCCATCTGAGGCTAGAAACAATGAGTGCTCTCCACCAAGATTGGTAACCTCATTTTAGGAAAGTATTGACGCTTTTACATGCCTTAGAAGGAATAATATCTAAATACAGTACGGAACATATTGATTATGGTGCAGGGAGCTGGCTTCCTTGAGAAGTCTCGGATTTCAAGGTGGTGATGGGGTTGATTAGGATTATAATGGCTCATTATTCTGAGCATGAGTGTATATGTACTAACAGTCAGCACTACAACCCCAGAGAACAACAAGGTTGCTTTCTCTCACCAGAGAGTGAGGCCCAGTGGTGAGTTTAACTTGAAGGACACCATGCTCAGCCGAGGGGCAAGGTCAAGAAGGTGGGACCTTCATGATGACCTCCACCAGGTTGGGAATTAAACCTGACGTCACTCCGCACTGCTGACCAACCGTTCAGCTATCTGACTCCCCACTTGTACGTGGGACAGCCACTTTCTTTCTTGGTGTCCAGTTGTTTTTCTTCTAACTGTTTCTTATCTCTGATTGTTAAGGATAGTTCCAGCCTCTTGGAGTTGCTATTTGTCATTTGCAGCAACAGTTCATATCCCGTATAAATGGTGCCAGGATGGGAGGATGGGTTGTTTGGGGGACATGGACCTGACCAGGTAGTCACAAATTAATGCTGGCATATAGCTGGGCAGCTGTCCCACTGAGACAGCTTCCGGGGTAGTTTGCCACCAGCTATTAAATTGTTCAAGTGCCTGAACTAAAATAGAGATTGATGGCTGGCTCCCCTGGGGCTCTTCATGTTGCCTGGATATTGTACAAACATTGTTCTATCTCTTTGATGTGGACCTTGTTAATATCTTCTCCACCCTCCATAAGGTGCTAGTTCGTTATTCAGTGGAGGCAATGCAGGAGTCTTGTCCGACAATTGGCGAGGCTGAGAGTCCAATGTCACCTCTTTTCAGGAAGGCCCACTGAATCGAGTGACTCTGGCACTTAAATGGACGGCTAAAGCTTCTTTTCCTAAGATGAAGGACCTTGGAGGTGGAGATCCTTCTTGCCAAGATCTGCTGGCCAATGATGTGACAGCGTCATGGGGGAGCCAGTATCTATTGGTGTGGTACATCATTTGCCTGAGGTCAAGTTTTGTCACTGATTCTCAGTTGACGGGTGGGTGATGCTGGGAGACGTTTAGCACCCCCAGCCTTTCTGATGTCCCTCAATCAAGAACAAGGAAACCCAAACCCCCAACTGCATTTCACACACTCATATTCTCACATCTTGAATTAAGTAAAAGGCATTCAGAGATTTACAAAGGTTTATTGTAGGTCTACAGCACAGTGCAACCTTCAGTTTCGTCCTTTCTCTCGGAGTCCTTTTACTATCCTAAGTCCAATATCCCATTAGTTTTTAGTTCTTTTATTTAAAATTAACCTGTTTGGACATGTTGTGACATACCTCTGTGCCTGGTAGAACTCAAATCTGAGCCTCCTCACCTAAAGGTTGGGACATTACCATTGCACCACCTGTCCATTCAAATGAGTTTCTAATCCACCACTTTAACCACCACCGCAGAGCCCCTTTTCGCTTTAAAAAGCCAACACCAAAATATCAAAGATGCACAATTCACAAACTGCCCCAGCCAGTGGTAGTGCAACAATAATAAAAGTCAAAAAGGTGAGGAAATGAGGGTGGGGATTGAATTAACGTCGATTTCGCTGCTCGTTGGACGTTTTGGGCAAAAGCCCTTCATCAAGAATAAAGGCAGTGAGCCTGAAAGTGTGAAGCTAGGGGAGGGTGGGGGTGGGGAGAGAGTAGCATAGAGTACAATGGGTGAGTGGGGGAGGAGTTAAAGGTGATAGGTCAGGGAGGAGACGGTGGAGTGGATAGGTGGAAAGGGAGCTAGGCAGGTCGGACAAGCTCCTTTTCCACCTATCCACTCCACCGTCTCCTCCCTGACCTATCACCTTCATCTCCTCCCCCACTCACCCATTGTACTCTATGCTACTCTCTCCCCACCCTCACCCTCCTCTAGCTTATCTCTCCACGCTTTCAGGCTCACTGCCTTTATTCCTGATGAAGGGCTTTTGCCCGAAACCTCGATTTCACTGCTCGTTGGATGCTGCCTGAACTGCTGTGCTCTTCCAGCACCACTGATCCAGAATCTGGTTTCCAGCATCTGCAGTCATTGTTTTCACCTCGTTGAATTAACGTTGTGTAAGTGATAGAAATAGTGCACCCAAGCCCTCAGGAACCTCCCAAGAGAACAATGAGCAACACTACCCTTCGGGACAGTGCAATGATAATGGAATGAATGAAGGAAGGGAGGAGGAGTCAAAATTAAAATTAAGTTTCAAGGGGAGTGACTCCAGAGCTCCTAAATACAAAGACAACTGAGCATTTCCTGCTCACAAACCGCTCTGGAGCGGATCTATTTTGTGCCTTACAGGGACATGTGTGGCTAACTCTGACACTCCACAGAGGCAGTGGCCTTCACTTGGTGAGCTCCCCTTACCTCTACCTCTACCCCCATCCCCAGTCCCAGCCTGCCATTGCTTTGACATTAGCAGAAGTGGGATGTGGGCAAGAATTAGGGCTGGACTGGAAGCGCATTCACAGGCCGCGTCGCCATGGGTTGGAGGGCAGGAAGGAGTGGAGTATCCACTGCTCTTTCTCCTATAGAATAAAATGACCCCTTGTCCCAAACCCACAACTAGTTTCAACATTAAATTCTGTCTTTATTTTCTTTGGAATTGTTGCTGTCTCCTTCTATTTCTGGCTAATTCCTCCTGTGATATTTTTGGGCTAGTGTCCTTTAGCTGTGTGGTTCACTGTGCCTCAACTCATGGAAGTATACCACTTTTTGTTTTTCAAGTCAAAGGATTATCTTCACCTTTGTCATAGCAACCTGGGTAAGAACAAGTGAAGACAAGTTCTCCTATCCAATGAGAAACTGATGCTCACTGGAAATGAAGATGATTGGCCAGTTTGAATCTGAGTATTAATGCATGGATTTCATTTTTTCTTCCAATGCCTTCCCTCCAAGCTTCTTGTTGCTGCTTTGCGACTTAGTTTTTGAGGTTAAAAAAAACCAGAATATAAAGAAAATGACTTAAGCCAAAGTACGCAGAGCCTGGAAAAGAATTTAAGTCTTCTTTCAGCTGTAATGAGAAGACTGCGCCCAGAAACCATTTGAAACCCAGTCTATGGCAAGAATTCAAAAACAAGTCTTGGTGGAAAATGAATGCATCAAGGTCTTAACAACAGAAATGGTGTGAGTTTGGAACATTGTTCCACAGAATTGGAGATACAAAGAACAACACACTCTTAAGGTCTAGCATTCTGAGAAAAATATTGTAGATTTTCTGTTGAGCAGTTGGACTGACTTGCTGCCAATGTGAAAGTTAAAAATCACACAACACCAGGTTCTAGTCCAGCAGGTTTAATTGGAAGCACTAGCTTTCGGCGCGCTGCTCCTTCATCAGATGTTTGTGTACACTTGAAGGAGCAGCGCTCCGAAAGCTAGTGCTTCCAATTAAACCTGTTGGACTAGAACCTGGTGTCGGGTGATTTTTAACTTTGTTCACCCCAGTCCAACACTGGCATCTCCAAATCAGTGGGAAAGGTATATTTGCAATGCACAATGAGAACGGAGTCTATTACAAAAAGGAGCAGATACACAGTAGCTGCAAAGTACCCACAGAGTCGGTGTGTGTTCACTTGTCAGATATTGCCTGAGCCGCTGAATGTATTTTGTTTGAGATAAAGGGAGAGGCTGAATAGGCTGCAGCTATTTTCCCTGGAGTGTCAGATACTGAGGGGTGACCTTAATAAAAGTTTATGAAATCATGGGGGCCACATGGGTGGGGTGAATCTTTTTCCAAGAGCTGGGGAGTCCAAAACTAGAGGGCATAAGTTTAAGGTGAGAGAGGAAAGATTTAAAAGAGACCTGAGAGGCAATTTTTTCACACAGAGGGTGGTGCGCAGAGGAAGTGGTAGAGGCTGGTATAATTACAACATTTAAAAGGCATCTCGATGGTTATAAGAATAGGAATGGTTTAGAGGGATATGGGCCGAGTGCTGGCAAATGGGAATAGATTAGGTTAGGATATCTGATCGGAATGGATGAGTTGGACTGAAGGGTCTGTTTCCGTGCTGTACATCTCTATGACTCTGTGTGGCAAACCTTTTCAGACAAACTTGCCACTCGGTGTCAAAAAAAAATAGAAGAACCCCTGTAAATATTCAGGTAAAAACTAATATTTATCCTCTGCTGGATCTTGATGCATAGTTGTTAGGAGGTTGATATTAAGATGCTCAGAAAGCTTTGCGAGGGTACTATATGTAGCTTCAATACTTTGCATGTCTTTTTTGCTTCAGAACTATATTGAGAGGACTCAAGTGCTGCTTGTTGTTGTGTTAAGTGGTTTTGCAATTTTCTGAAAGGCTCTTAGAAATTCATGGGACCTCTGCTTCAGAGCGTCAACATCAAGGTCTAGTTGGTGGAGGAGGCGGTGGTGGTCACAGGCTAGTACTATGTAGGAAATGGCCAAGATGCTCCCTACATTGCCCATCCTCTGGGGCTAGCTGGCCAATGAAAGATGATGGCTCTCCAAGGCTCTCAGGCCAGCCTCAGATAAGACAGAGTGAGGGAGACAGGGAGAGGAGGCCTCCATTTTGAGGAATCATCCCTCCAAATTTCAAAAATTGTATGGCAAAAGTGGCTTCAGCAGCCAGGCTACCGTTTGTGGAGAACAGATCAAGGCCAAAAAACTGCCCAGAACATTGAAATGCAACCACCCCACCTCCAGCCTCAACCACTGGTCTTGCCAAAGGGGATGGCCTCCAAGCTACTGGCTCAGTCCTAGACTCTCAATGACTCTCCTGGCCAACTAGAATAGTCCCATCAGCCTCTATCATAGGCCTAAATGAATAGACCACTGAGCAGCACCAATTGACAACTGGAGGAAAATGGTCCACAGTCAGGGTGATGCTGGCAACCTGGCACTCCAGCGGGCGACACTTATTTCCCTGCCTGCTTCCAGAGATTAAACCCCGGCCCAAGTTTGTGTAGTAACTGTTCAGGAGCTATCAGTCAAGCCTGCTTTGGATTTAAACTTTTCCAAGTTATTTCCTGTCAGCTGGTACACTCAGACAGTTTGTTTGAAATATTTCTGCATGAGTTACCTTGTGTTTTCTAATTATCTGTTGTGGTACTGTGCTGTTGTATGTCTTTCATTATCTAACAGTGGGAATATACTGACTAACAACAGCAGGGTCTGTACCGCCGTGCCAGATTGGCTGGCCTCTCCTGCCGCCATGCTGTGTCGGACATAAAAGTTATTACTAGCTTAGACAAATTGTAAGATTTAAAGCACTGCAGAATGGGGAGGATTTGGAAAAAAATATAAATGAAAAGAATGGAATTACAAATGGCTTACAGGAATTGCAAGTGGGAGTACTGGAATAGAGGTTCCTCATGTTCACAATCTCAACTCTGTAAAGAGGGTCAGATCATCTGTGGTGGATGCTTTCAAAATAAAATAAGTCAAACTGCTGTCTTTATAAATAGAGGCAGAGTGTGAAGGTGAGGAAGTTACGATTTTTAAAAGTTCTTCCTTACTGGCGAAGTTTCAGCTGAGGAATTGTGTCCACTTTTGGATACCGTACTTTAAGAAGCATGTTTTTCTTGAAGCATTAGAATGCTAAGGTGTTGAAGGGCATAGTGCTGTAAGAGGGAATGAGAAATCGCGGAGTTAACTCATGCAAAAATATTTAGAGACTGGCACCAAATGCATGCCTTGCCAGTGATGTCTGTACGTCATGCTAATAAATGATACTTAGCAAAAACTTGGAAAGGCTGCAGAAGGGATTGGGAATAGTATCACAGACAAGGGGCTACTGTTATCTGAAGAAACCTGACTGTTCTCTTCGCAGCAAGGGAGGTTGAAGTGAGATTCGATAGAGATGGTCAAAGGTTTGAAGAGTTTCAATGGAGGAAGTTGGGAGAAATTCGGGCATGGTGTTGGTGGGTCAGTAATCGGAGGGCACTGACTTAAGATTGTTGGGAAAAGAACCAGAGATGAAATGAGATGATATTTAGGGTGACGGCAAAAGAGAGAGCTCCATCAAAGAGCCAGTACAGGCATGAGGGGCTGAAAAGCCACACCCGCCTTGTAAGGTTCTATGAGACTGGAAATAATTCTGTATGATCTGTCTGGTCAATGTGTGGAATATCCAAAAACAATTCCTGAGTGACTGTGATTATTTGTTTATTTACCCCATTGGTCTGGCTAGTGAGCTTTTGCGAATGGCGAGTGTTTGATTTTCTAGTTGAGTTTGAGGCCAGGAAGTCATGGATTCAGGTCGATTGCCAAAGTTAGGTGCACAACCACTTGTGAAATTTGATCATTCTGGGTGTTCAAATTGGGAAATAAGGCAGGACAAGTGACTGAGATGTCAGTGGGGGAGCACTTTGGGGGGAATGATCATCATCCTATTCATTTACAAATAGTTATGGAAAAAGATAGAACTGATCAAAAACTTTTAAGTTCTAAAGTGGAATAAGACCTATTCTGCTAGTACTAGACAGGAACTTTCACAAGGTGAGCAGAGGAGATAGTTGGGAAGTGGGAGGCCATTACGGATGGGGTAACGAGTGTTTAGAAGGGAAAGTGAGGACTGCAGATGCTGGAGATCAGAGTTGAAAAATGTGTTGCTGGAAAAGCGCAGCAGGTCAGGCAGCATCCAAAGAGCAGGAGAATCGATGTTTCGGGCATGAGCCCTTCTTCCTGAAGACAGCAGGGATTGAGTGAATCCCAAGGAGTATAAGGGCAGTAGGAGAATGCTTAAGAGGAAAATCAGGAGGGCAAAATGAACACATGAGATAGCAAAGGCAAATCTAAAGAGATTCTAAGTAAATTACGGGCAAAAGAGTAACTGAAGAGAGAATAGGGCCCCTTAAGGATAACCACAGGAGATGGGTGAGATACTCCAGGAATATTTACAGTGGAGAAGGACGTGGATGCTAGAGAACCTGGGAAAATAATTGAGATAGGCGAAAGTGAGGACTGCAGATGCTGGAGATCAGAGATTCCTGAGGAAGGGCTCATGTCCGAAACGTCAATTCTCCTGCTCCTTGGATGCTGCCTGACCTGCTGCGCTTTTCCAGCAACACATTTTCAGCTCAAATAATTGAGATGTCTTGAAAAGAGTTTGTGTTATGGAAGGGGAGGTAGATTAACTCCCCCCTCCCCCCCCCCCCCAGGACCTAATCAGGTATTTCCCAGATCTTTGTGGGAAGTTTTGTTAAGAATTTCATGTTACATTAAAAGAAGGCTTGTAACTACAAGGCAGGATTATGTAGACTTGGCTACCATTGAGCTACATGCAGCAATTGTGTGAAAGCTGATTCAGTGGATTTTTTTATGTTAGGAAAAAGTGATGATGGCTTGAGAATTGCTTATATTGTACTTAATATTAAGACATTAACTAAATTGGATTAGATGCATATCATCTCTACCAGTTTGGAGATGTAAGCATTGCCAATTATTGAACCAGACACATAAAAATTACTAAAAATAATGAACACAAAGATAGCATGCGGTCCTAAAGCACCAGGAACAAGTATGGGAGAAATCACATGGGCTTCTATTTGTTTTAACAATTTCAACACAAATAATGCAGAAGAGTGTTTATCATCAATTCACCACCACAACTACGTTGGCACATCTAAGGTAAATATCAATGCTGATCCAAGACATAATTGGTGTCTTTAACTAGAAAATGCAGTTTACTTGTAGTTTCCCTACAGATTTCTTTCTTAATTGACCTAGATAAGGCAAAGGAATATTTTGAAATAAAAAAACTGAAAGAATAGCAGACGCTGGAAATCAAAAACAAATACAGAAATTTGCTGGGAAATTATTCAGGTCTGGTAGCAGCTGTGGAGAGAAATCAGGGTTAACGTTTCGGGTCTGGTGACCCTTCTTCAGAACCAAGTTTTGTTTTCTTGTGTTCCTTGATGCCTGAAAGGAAAAGAAAGCCCATTTCTTGTCAGCATGTCGAGTGAGCCAGAGGATGAAGTGGAACAGGGGAGCTGTGTATCTCTGAGCCAGCGTGATAGGGTGCTGTTGGAGAGAGACATTGAGCAGATGATGATACATGACATGGAGTGTTGGTCTCCAGATGCAGTGAGAGTAGCTGTCTGTGGAATGTTGAATATCACGGAGATACCTGTAATTCAATGGGGGAGGGGGGGAGGATTCAAAACACAAAGGATGAAACTTGAGTTGGAATCCATGTGAGGTGAGTCTGAGGTGGAGCTAATCAGAGGAACATGATGTGGCTCCATGGAGCAACAGTGAAATTAATGACAGTGAATAAGAAAAAAAGATTGGAATGGAAATCTTGTTGGAGTCAGGAGCAGAACTTCACTGTGGGCATGCCTGGAAGAAATGTGGCAGGAATATTTCCCTCAGTTTTGGTGATTTGTCGATTCATTTTAGTTACATTTTTAAGAATGTGCAATCTGTGTAGGACAATCTCTTTTTGGGGCGGCACGGTGGCTCAGTGTTTGGCACTGCTGCCTCACATTGCCAGTGACGCAGGTTTGATTCCAGCCTCGGGCGACTGTCTGTGTGTAGTTTGCACATTCTCCCTGTATTGCCTGGGTTTCCTCTGGGTGCTCCAGGTTCCTCCCACAGTCACGAGGGTGTGCAGGTTTTAATGAATTGGCCGTGCTAAATTGTCCGTAGTGTTCAGAGATGTGTAGGTTAGGTGCATTAGTCAGGAGTAAATATAGGGTAGGAGAATGGACCAGGGAGGGTTACTCTTTGGAGGGTCCATGTGAATGTGTTGGGCCGAAGGGACTCTTTCCACATTGTAAGGATTTTATAGTTCTATGATTCTGTATGATGGAAGTGGGAAAAATATTAAAGTTACATTTTCCACAAGTGTTTGATTTTTATTTTAAGAGTACTTTTATTCATGCAGCTATTATGACTGTCAGGCCTGACTAATTTGTGACCACATTCATTTTATCTCTAACGTTATTGTTGGACTACATATAGATCTGCAGGTAGTTGCGTGTGATGAGAAGACCCTAATTTAGTTTAGACATATTACTGTACTTTAGTAACTGTAAGAATTTCAGTCACATCAGAACCATGAGGCTACACAAGATTTCAGTGCGTTTTTAAAATTGTTTCGAACATGATACCAGATCAATTTTAAGTGTGATAAACCCTGTGATCTTGCTAAACTTTCAGTTGGTTGAGAAATGGTTCTGCAGTACTTGTATTCTGATATGAAGTGGAATGAAAGGACGGTATCACGTTGTATAAATTTAACAATTCAAGGAACTAAGTAGTATAGGAAAACTAAAAATTATAGAAATGGCAGAGCCTCATGGGGGGGTTCTGAGTGTCACTCATATTAAGACAAAGTTTAGCAGTTCAGTTTGTTAAATGTCATGTAGTTTAAATATTTCAGTTGTCACCAAGTTGGCATCATGCTCACATGCTCAAAGATATCTGTCATGTCATCATAATTAACCACATGGCTGACTTAACCTCAATCGAGTAACAGAGCTCGAATTAAGTCACTGGTAAAATATGGGAGCCTTTTTTTATCTGATCCATCTTCCTTGTGATGGCTGTGAAGCTGATGTTACAGTTTGTACAATCTTAAATTTCCCATTTCCACTCAGGGCAATAAGGCAAGATGCCAAAGGCCTTCCACAGTCACCACCTTCCCCCTGGTGCTGGCTCTATCGCTGCCACTTGTGTCAAAGTCAGTTCTACTACCTGAGTGGCATGTCCAATCCTGCCGAGACCCAGCTGCTGTTCCATGGTTCAGAAGGATGTCTCACCACAGTGACCACCATCACCTCTGTAGACTCCTGGAGACTGCATTCCAATGTGTGTAGTCTGCAAATATTCACAGCTGCAAATGTGTTGCTGGTCAAAGCACAGCAGGCCAGGCAGCATCTCAGGAATAGAGAATTCGACGTTTCGAGCATAAGCCCTTCATCAGGAACAAGAGAGAGAGAGAGCCAAGCAGGCTAAGATAAAGGGTAGGGAGGAGGGACTAGGGGGAGGGGCGATGGAGGTGGGATAGGTGGAAGGAGGTCAAGGTGAGGGTGATAGGCCGGAGTGGGGTGGGGGCGGAGAGGTCAGGAAGAGGATTGCAGGTTAGGAGGGCGGTGCTGAGTTGAGGGAACCGACTGAGACAAGGTGGGGGGAGGGGAAATGAGGAAACTGGAGAAATCTGAATTCATACCTTGTGGTTGGAGGGTTCCCAGGCGGAAGATGAGGCGCTCCTCCTCCAGCCGTCGTGTAGTTGTGTTCTGCCGGTGGAGGAGTCCAAGGACCTGCATGTCCTCGGTGGAGTGGGAGGGAGAGTTAAAGTGTTGAGCCACGGGGTGATTGGGTTGGTTGGTTCGGGCGGCCCGGAGGTGTTCTCTGAAGCGTTCCGCAAGTAAGCGGCCTGTTTCACCAATATAGAGGAGGCCACATCGGGTGCAGCGGATGCAATAGATGATGTGTGTGGAGGTACAGGTGAACTTGTGGCGGATATGGAAGGATCCCTTGGGGCCTTGGAGGGAAGTGAGTGTGGAGGTGTGGGCGCAAGTTTTACATTTCCTGCGGTTGCAGGGGAAGGTGATAGTTGAGGTAGTCTGTGAAAAAGTGAGCACATCACACTGCTGGCCCCACTTAGTATGGCACAATGTGGAGTTATATATTGTCCAATTAACTGGAGATAGAGTTACAGGCCATACTCTAAATATACAATGGAATTTGTTTTGATGTTGTTGACTTTTCCTATATTGTATATCAATTCTTTACAGTTGTGCAATAAATAGAACACATCAGATGGCAAAAGTATTCTCTACGTGGACACTTGGTCTTAATTTGTCGAGGTCAAATGGAGGTTACCTTCTGTGTCTAATGAATCAACATGTGAGGCTGCATTTAGAACGTGAGATGGCACATCTGAGTGTTCAAAATGTGGGAGAAAGTTTTACATTTGGTGAGCGTTGAGGAGGTTTGAGGGAGCAGACATTTTCTTTTTTTTTGGGGTGGGGTGGAAGGGAGAAGAATGGGACAAGATTTCCACCTTGGCAATGGAATTCAGGAGTCTCAGGAGTTCCTGAAGTCACAATCCTGCCTCCCAACTGCTGCTGTCATTTTAATTTTGTGGAGAGGGGGCCAGCTCGTGGTTGTGTAGGCCCATGCTGGAGTTGGAAGGAAGCCAGTGCCAAGACAACCAAGTTAAATTGTCCAGCTTTGTTAACTGAGACATTGATCCACTAACCCTTACCGCCTCTCCCTCTCATTCCCATACCTCATTACCCCTTCAGTGCCCAGACTTCACAGAACTACTTCAACCCCCTCCCCTCCCCATTCTACCCACAACACACCCAGTATTCACTATGAGGACTCGTGCCCAATAATAACATATGAAAGTCTTTGAAAAGCTCATAAGCATTAATTGAAGTGTACATGAAACAGTTTTCTTCTTAAAAACTGATAACTATTTCAAATGAGAAAAAGTCACATTTCCCTTTCCAGTTGAGTTAATGGCCCCCAAACCCAGCCAAGTGTTTAAAATGAAATTCCACGTTATGGTTATGCCAACGCCCCCGCTCAGTAGGAACCATTAATAGGTTTGAAAATCAACCAAGCATTCATTTTGAAATTCCACAGAATCATTGTGTGTCAAACCAAAATTCATTCAAGCTGTTCGGTGTAGCTAGAAATACAACTAGATGCCAAAATGTTTAAACAGTTAAATAGATGGTTGAGTTGAACTTCAAGGATGAAATCAATGTGATGGAGACTCTTCACGCCATCAGGTCTGGAGCTGACTATTGTAGAATGTGACCTAGCACTTTATCCAGTGGTTAAGGTGCCCTAACACATTAGAAGTACATTCTCCTTTCGCAGTGCTGTCCATTACCTTGACAGCTTGCCAGTTGTTTGAAGTAACAACCTGGTTGTTTAATGATCACTTAGCCAGTTCTATCCAAGTCAAAACAAAGTTCCATCCACTCCATTGCAAGTGTGCATTTAACCTAGGTTTCAGTATTTCATTATGACATGTGAAGTAAGCAATAAGTTTGTACAGACTTCAAATTCCATTCTCCAAGCCCCTGCATGGTCCAAAATGCTCTGATAAGGTGCATTTCCTGTCATCCAAAATTGGCCCAACTCCATCAAAATAGCCTAATGACTGAAATGACCACTTCCAAAATGATACTACAAATAGAATCATTATTGTTCAATATCCTGACTCATTCCTTCACCTTCACCACTAGAAGTTACTGGAAACAGGGATGGTAAATGGGAATTCTAGTCCTGCCAATGCATTTAACACCTGCATCGGGATAAGAATGTAGTCTGTAATCCTTGATTATGAAATCATGTCGAGATACAGTGTACACGTAAAAATTGTTGAGAGCATGAGATCTGATTAGAAGCTCAGGACGTATGAGGTTAATATGAATTTAGTTAGTAGTTACATTAGTTCACATTAACAAGATGTGCAATATTCTGCTACCAAGCTCACTGAATGTGGCCCTGGTCTAGCACCATTTGATTGTGCTTTTTGTTTAGTACTGAATGTAACAGCTAAATAACTCTAAATGACCACCCTTGGCTGCAATAGCTCTCCTCCTCTTATCAAACTCCATTCTCACCTTATTACTGTATTCAGGAAACTATGCAACTTAATTATTATGCTGCTGTGAGATTCATGTGGAAAAGGCATTGTTGTCCAATGCATGCAGTGGTTTCTGGCAAACTTTCTCATGGTTGAAAGAAATCTTCAACCTCCTGGTTAACCTTATGTTGGCTGCCTGTTGGGGAAAAAAAGCTCCCAACTGGTCCACATGTGATCTCTCGGTCCAGTCTTCTCAAGCCATTGTCCAATGACTTTGGGCAGGCCAAAATCAGATTTGAAATTGAGTTTACAAAAAAAAACAGGAATTCAAGTGAGGATAGCTTTTTTTTGAACTGCTTTAGTTCTTTACAATAGAGCCTAAGCCACAGGACAAAAGAGAAAGTTGCTTTGATTGATATAGCAACTATCCTCGCCCCTTAGTGGTTAGCAGTCAATGGTATTTGTATTTGATGTGTTGTCATTCGTTCATATGAAAGTGATTAGGGTGAGCAAGTTTCACAATGGAATGTTTTTCCAACAGCAATGAACTGAATGATGAGGTTGATTTACGGATGAGAACAGCAGGAGAAGGATTTAAGAGGCAGGATGTTTTAGGTTCCAAAGCAAGTTGCCACTGTATCTTCTCACTCGAATGACAAAAGATTGGAATAGACCCTTCTAAACAACCCCCAGCGTTTCATGTTCATTGATGGAACCCTGTGAAGCTGCTCTCCTCAAGAATTGTACAAATATGCTCTTGAAATTAACGCAGGCCTTAAAATAAGATTTTATTTTTGCTCAATGAAGAACACATAAATAAATGACCTTGATTGAGATAACACCTATTCATATCTGTCCTGGTGTACAATTCTATGAATAGTTATAGTTTATTATGGCCAAACTAGGGCTGTTTGACAGTAAGTGTATTCTATTTGTTACAAATCATATGCATCACATGATAAGAAGGCATGAACGATGTCCTTTGGCTATAGAAGCCTGATCTGACATGTATAGCTCATGGCTGAAAATGTGTTGCTGAAAAAGTGCAGCAGGTCAGGCAGAATTGACGTTTCGGGCTTGAGCCCTTCTTCAGGAATGAGGAAAGTGTGCCAAGCAGGCTAAAATAAAAGGTAGGGAGGAGGGACTTCGGGGAGGGGCGTTGGAAATGCGATAGGTGGAAGGAGGTTAAGGTGAGGGTGATAGGCCGGAGTGGGGGTGGGGACGGAGAGGTCAGGAAGAAGATTGCAGGTTAGGAAGGTGGTGCTGAGTTCGAGGGAATCGACTGAGACAAGGTGGGGGGAGGGGAAATGAGGAAACTGGAGAAATCTGAGTTCATCTGTTGTGGTTGCAGGGTTCCTAGGCGGAAGATGAGGCGCTCTTCCTCCAGCTGTCGTGTTGCTATGGTCTGGCAATGGAGGAGTCCAAGGATCTGCATGTCCTTGGTGGAGTGGGAGGGGGAGTTGAAGTGTTGAGCCACGGGGTGGTTGGGTTGGTTGGTCCGGGTGTCCCAGAGGTGTCCTCTGAAACATTCCGCAAGTAGGCGGCCTGTCTCCCCAATTTTGAGGAGGCCACATCGGATGCAGCGGATGCAGTAAATGATGTGTGTGGAGGTGCAGGTGAATTTGTGGTGGATATGGAAGGATCCCTTGGGGCCTTGGAGGGAAGTGAGGGAGGAGGTGTGGGCGCAAGTTTTACATTTCCTGCGGTTGCAGGGGAAGGTGCTGGGGGTGGAGGTTGGGTTGGTGGGGGGTATGGACCTGACGAAGGAGTCACGGAGGGAGTGGTCTTTTTGGAACGCTGATAGGGGAAGGGAGGGAAATATATCCTTGGTGGTGGGGTCCGTTTGGAGGTGGCGGAAATGACGACGGATGATATGATGTATATGGAGCTTGGTGGGGTGGTAGGTGAGGACCAGTGGGGTTCTGTCCTGGTGGCGATTGGCAGGGCGGGGCTCAAGGGCAGAGGAGCGGGAAGTGGAGGAGATGCGGTGGAGAGCATTGTCGATCACGTCTGGGAGAAAATTGCGGTCTTTGAAGAAGGAGGCCATCCGGGTTGTTCGGTATTGGAACTGGTCCTCCTGGGAGCAGATGCAGTGGAGATGAAGGAATTAGGAATATGGGATGGCGTTTTTACAGGGGGCAGGGTGGGAGGAGGTGTAGTTTAGGCGGCTGTGGGAGTCGGTCGATTTATAGTAAATGTCTGTGTTGATTTGGTCGCTCGAGATAGAAATGGAGAGGTCTAGGAAGGGGAGGGAGGAGTCTGAGACTGTCCAGGTGAATTTCAGGTCGGGATGGAAGGTGTTAGTAAAGTGGTTAAACTGTTCACCTCCTCGTGGGAGCACGAGGCAGCGCCGATACAGTCATCGATGTAGCGGAGGAAAAGGTGGGGGGTAGTGCCAGTGTAGCTGCAGAAGATGGACTGTTCCACATATCCTACTAAGAGGCAGGCATAGCTGGGGCCCATCCAGGTGCCCCTGGCTACTCCTTTGGTTTTCAGAGTGAGGACCAGTTCAGTCAGTCGAAGGAGGGTGTCAGTGGAAGGGTACTGGTTGGTACGGTGGGAAAGGAAGAAGAGGAGGGCTTTGAGCCCTTCGTGATGGGGGATGGAGGTTTCAGAGTGAGGACCAGTTCAGTCTAGCTCATGTATAGCTCATGATCAATTTTCTGTAACTGAGCGAGCACAGGGGCATTTCTCTCTACAATGTGCTTTTGTAAATGGCAGAGGGAAAAGTCTAAATTTGGTTTAGCTCAAATCAGGTCTTTTTGGTAGTGCATATGGCAAACTAAATCAAGTAACTTCTCAGTATACTAAAGGAATTTTGAAATCTAAACTGAAAAGAACAATAGATTTCAAATTTCTTCTACTATGGTTGGATTGCACTGGGAGGCTGAACATTAGCAGGTTGGCAATCTTCAGAAAGCAGTTGGAAAGTTTTGCTGAATATTAAGTGAGGTGAAGGAAGGGTTGTTAGCAATGTGCAAATACTCTCCTCCAGTCAGGTGCCATCCTCACATGCCCCAACAGCCATGGTTTTTCCAGGAGCACTCAAATCCAGGACATCCTGTTTGGTTTTGGATGAGAGCTTTGATAGCTGGTATTCCTTCCCTGCCCTGATATGCAATATTAAACCATGTCAGCCCTGTACAATGGTAACACTAGAGTTCCTGAATGTTAGGAAGTCATTGAAGACATCTTGTACTGTTCTTTCCATCTAACTTTTCTTGGAAGTGAGAGATGTGCACTGTTTTCAAATAGCAATTTGTATATAATGTTAACCTTTAACTGCTATACAGAACAATGCTTCCTGAGTATTTTTAAGGAGGTGATGTGCAGATTTTTGTAAAGCAAAGGAGTGAAAGGTTATCAGGACTAGGTGGAAATGAGGTTTCAATCAGATTAGCAATGATTTTAGTGCATAGCAATGATTTTAGACTCAAGGGGCTGAATGGCCTACTGTTCCTCATTCACATGGATGGAGTCAGCAGCAAGCAGCTCATCACAAGTGCCAGCACCTCAAAGATTACTGCAGCATTTCTCGGCTAAATATTTAAACTTTCTCAACACCTTTTTAAAAAAAAACTCAACCTGCGTGTTGTGCTGAAGACTTTTAATTTGGCGCTCTTATTGAAATAAAAGGCTGTGCATTGATTGAAGCCATTCTGTAACATTAGATTATTTCAACTGCGTTAACGCAGCACTTTCTTCCTCTTTTCTATCCCCCAGCTCCTTTTTATCATGCTGACTCCTTGCTGGGGTTTATTGCTTTGGCCCCAGTCTCCTGCAAACACTTGGCTGGAGAGGGATTGCTATTTTTCCTGTCTGCACTTTGACCCTGATTGTTTGGTGCGTGGAGACTATCATTAAGGATACACTGGCCAAGCCTATCAGACTCTAGAGAATGTGATATTCGATCCAGATGCTGTCCCCATACAGAAACTGCCTACACAGCCTTTGAGCCAGAGTTATTAGGTTGAGCATGATCATCCCCAGCCAGTGGATTCCCTGTACTGGTGATGTTGGGCTATATTGTGCTGTTTCCAACACCAACTCACCCCCCCCACCCTTCAAGGGACGTTGTTCTCTAGCTGTTCGTTCACTGGACTAGAGAAAAAGCAAAACATTTTCAAAATCCAGTATGTAGACCTGAATATAGTGGGCAATATGGAGGGATATGGGCCAAATGCAGGAAAGCAGGATGAGTTCAGTTTGGGAATGTGGTTGGCATGGACTAATTGGACCGAAGGGTCTGTTTTCATGCTGGATGACTCTGATTTTATGATTCTAAGTGTGAATATTTTTCCATTGGTTTTCAATTGTTGAAAGAATTGAGTGAGAGGACATCAGTGCTGGTAAACAGGTTCAGCTTATTACGGTGGAAGAACTATTGAGTGGGAGGTTAGTCTTACTGATCTGTCACTGCTGGTCGGAATATTCACTGCCGTCCAGTGTCGCTAGACAGCTGGCGGAGGTGGTGAGTGGCATCTTCTAGAGTGTTGTTTTGCTCGATATGAGGCGTTGTTGTGTTGGCCTCTCCCTCACACCGACCCTCCTGATCCCCCATCCCAACAGTCAGTCGGGAGCCCACCACAGGTGTAGCTCAGCAGGGCATTAAATTGGTTCTGACTGAGGCTTGTGCCCCAACCTGAGGAGCAATTGCTGCTTGAGAATAGTGCCAGCCAAATGGTCTGGTGACAGCCCTATGTCTTCCCAGCATCACCAGGTTCAAGCGGTGACCACTTTTGCTGGAACCCAAAGGAAAGGAAGCTGTGGAGAGGGGCTTCTGTCTGCACTAGCACCAGCAGGCCCTGGGAGGGGGTGAGGGGAAATAGGCAGGTGGAAGAGGTTGGGGAACCACATTTGAGTGGTCAGGGCATGGAGGATAGGCCAGCTCTAACCAGTACAGGTAACTCCTAAAGGAGCTCTTGCCCCCTGACACCATTAAACCTGCCAGGTTGGTGCAGGCCTCCCCCACCATGACTGAAACAGTGATGGTGCTGGGAAGATACACAGCAGCTGTGCCACACCCTGCAACCTGCTTCACCAACCCCACCCAAAACCAAGGGATTGTAAAATCCCGTATCACTGTCAGAAAACAGTGAGAAGACAGCTTGTTCCTATTTAACACCATCATTATCTGGGGCCTTCAGTTCTGGATCTTTTTAATTCCAGGCAGCCCGAAGCTCTGGCAGAATAGGTCAGAGTGGATCCTTTCCAAATCCTCCGTTGGTGTTCCTGGGGAATGAGGAAAATGAGCTGTTGAGAGAAAACAAGTAAAGTTGTGCCCTCCATCACCCAGTGGGGTTAGATCACTGAACCTGACTCCACTTTCATTAGAAAAACACAGAAGGAGCAGCCTTTAGCATTGATTGCATAAGTGCACCATTTGCGGTAGGTATTAGGTGTGGACGTCAGATGGTTGGCCGACAGTTCCTATTGAGATAGCTGCCTTAATCATTGCTCTAAACCTCACACAAATCAACAGAAGGTGGCTACAATGTACAATGACTCCTGTTTTTGTGCACAGTTAAAAATCACACAACACCAGGTTGTAGTCCCACAGGTTTATTTGTGAGTAAAGCTTTCAGGGCGCTAGTCCTTTGTTGAACAGAGCAATGCAAATCACTGCATTGAGACATCCGTTTGCAGCTCAGTATTTGTGGATAATTGAGCTGCAATGCTGGCTGTTATTAGTTCTTGCCACCATTCTTGTATCATTGTTGTGTTCTTTATTGATGTAGTGAATAATGTGGACAAGCCACCAGGAGTTGCATTCCAATGCAGTTCAGCCTTTCAGTCTGTGCCAGACTTACTTGTCTCGTATTCTCAAGTTCCAGTCAACTCAAATTGAACATACGATTAGCGAGAGGATTAACTCGACTGAATGCTGCCAGCGCTTAGTATTTTTCCGACGTGAATGCTGTGTTTTAATTGGCCCTCTAGCAAAGCAAACATTGGTGCTTCGTTTGCATAGCTGATTTGCTAAAATGCGTTTTTCCCCACCTCTCAAGTTAATTGTTTCTTGTAAAACAGGCAGCTCTATTGAAAGTCAATTGGTTCAGGAAGTCTCCTTGGGCCATGTTACTGTTTTGTTTCCATTTTCTGAAGTAATTAACTTGATTTTGCAGAGCTTACGTTTTTGTTTCCTGTCCTCTCGAATTCCTGTTGTATTTTAGCTGTACTTAAAAAGCTGCACCTGTACAGCCAGTTCCTGGAGGCATTTAAAGTATAGCTCAGGGTTCAGGAGTACATTTGCCCGTCCATGAGTCTTTCCTGGAAAATGCATTCTGGTTACAATTAATTTGGATGTGAAACAGTTAAATACAAGCATCTGGCTGCAGACCCAGTAGACAATCAGTTGCTTTACCTATTCATGTCCTTATTGGCTTCAGTTCACGAATAGCTACATTGATTTAATCTCACCATTGACAGTATACATGTGTCTTTTATACATTAGTATCTTTGAACATTGTTGTCAGTGGTGTATGAGGAGCTAAGCTTGTTCTGCATGGTGTGGAACTTTGTGCACTCATCCAGGCAGGTGGAGAATATTCCATCACACTCCCGACTTGTGTACAAGCAGACAGGCTTTGGGAAGTCAGGAGGTGAGTTACAACAATTTCCAGCCTCTGGCCTGCTCTTGTAGCCACCATGTTTATGGCTAATCCCAGCAGTAGGGAAACAGGGCATTTGACCCATCAAGTCCACATGGACACTCTGAGCATCACACACAGACTAATGCCCTTCCTGTATCCCTGTGACTCTGCAATTTCCATGGCCATCCACCAAACCTGCATATCTTTGGACTGAGAGAGAAAACTGGGACATTCGGAGGAAACCCACCCAGACACTGTGAGAACATGCAAACTCCATACAGAAAGTCGCCTGAGGGCAGAATTGAACCCAGGCACCATGAGGCAGCAGTGCAGGCCACTGAGCCACCATGCCACCCTCCATCTCTGCTGAATGGTAACTCCCAGGATGCTGATAATGTGGGAACCGCGATTGTAATGCAGTTAAATGTTGAGAAGAGGTATTTTGATTCTCTCTTGTCAGAGTCAGAGGGAAGCGGGTCTGGGTGGGTTACTCTTCGAAAGGTCGGTGTGGACTGGTTGGGCTGAAGGGCTGGTTTCCACACTGTAGGGAATCTAATCTAATCAGTTTGTCCTTGCCTGGGACCTGTGTGGTGTGAGTGTTACTTGTCTGACCGAAACCTGAATGCGATCCAGGTGTAACAAATCGACACGGGCACCTTTAACTTCTGCGGAGTCCCGAATGATGCTGGGCATTGTGCAATCATCAGCAAGCATCCAAGACTTGCCTTCTCAGCCAGCCATGTCAACATCCTATGAATGTTGACGGTATTTCCCTCAAAGATGGTCTATTAGCAACTCTTTGTGATAAAATCTGTGCAATCACAGAACCCCTTTTACCCAAATAAAATGTTGTCACTAAATACAGCTCGCTTTAAACAGTGAATACAAAAAGGTTTTATTAGCTGGATGATCAAAACAACAATTTAACACTGTTATGGTTGCTGTGCTCAAACAATTTTTATGTTTGAAGGTGCCAAATAAAGTAGTACATGCAAGCACAAGTTAAGTAATCCTTAGAATATTTCCTGAGGCACTGTTTTCAATCCTGGTGAAGCAGTTGAATCTTTTCATTGACCACATCCAAGTCACCATCCTCCTGGCCAAGGTGACTAGGGCACTATATAATGTCTTCACTGTGGGCTATCTTAGCTGGGATAAGTGGTCCAGGTCTGTTTTAAAGAAGACCCCGGGGGCTTTTTAGCCCTTTTCATCCACTGCCAACCCTGTTACAGAGTATGGCCAATACTATACTCTGTAAATGCTCCACTCACACAGCACACTTCTATTCAAACCCAGAGAGACATAATCAGCAGAGTCTTAGTGGTTGCCAAGTTCTCAATACTTATCTGCTCAACTTGGATATCAGCAGTGAAGGGCCATGACAGATATCCTCTGCTATTTGAACACCACAGTAAAGTGAATAGGATGCTTGGTCAGAAATCTTAATGAGAACTATAGTAGTCAAAGACCTGAAAGCTCACCTGTGCAGCAAGTTCTGATCAGGAATGTTCCGGGTTCAGTCCCAATCATCTGCATTTGTTTCATGGTCATCGTTAGATTCCTAATTCCAGGTGTTCTTTGATTTCAAATTCCGCCATCCATAGTGGTGGGATTCCAAGCCATGTCCCCAGAATTTTAGCCGTGTTTCTAGATTAATAGTCTAGTAATAATACTCCTAGGCCACTATCTCTGCAATTAAAAATTGTTGTGCTTACTTGACATTTGAAAATCTTGTGTATTTTACAGATGAGCGCAAGATTAAAAGCTTTAGCAGCATGAATTTCGTTTTAGTAGTAAAACAAGACTTGGAGACGTACAGCATTGTTCCACATCTCTTGAATTACAGCGCAGTGGCTGTGATAAAGAGAGGATAGTTTCCAGGGCTTTGCTGCTTTGGTAATTATTCAGCCATCATGGGTGGTAGAGCAGAAAATTCAGGGAATAGCTCAGTCTCCCCTCGAAAGACCTCATGAAGAACAGCTTTGCCAGTAATAATGGCTGCATGGATATACCAAAGGGAGACTGGTGTTCAAGGAGCTCAAGAGTAAATAAATGGTTTTAGGGAATGAGGAACGTTTAGGAAAGAGGAAACAGAAAGGCCACAGTGGTCAAACTCTGAAGGGAGAATAGTTAATGGTATGACATCAACAAATGCATGTAGCTTCAGTGTAATGTCATTGGTTTAAAACATCAGGCTGGCTTAACATCCTCACTATTAATAATTGCAAAGGAATTCTGAGAATTGTCAGCATGGCAGCTCCAGCTTTTAATGGTGACATTATTGTGTTGTTGGCTCGGATGGCTTGCCAATTCACCACTAATTTATTGAACCTTCCGTTACTGGATGTACTAGTGAGACATTCCATCTTCCGAGGAAAGATATTCTGGCAGCACCCAGTGTAGCCGACTGCAACTACTTGATTAACAGCTCATTAGCCATCTGTCAAAGTGCCGAGTGGACACATGCTGCGAGTAAGGATTTGTGAAAGGAATTCAAGCCATATATCAAGACCAGATTTTTGTAAGATTTCTGAGTGGAATCATTTTTCTTTGCCTTTGATTTGTTTTTCTGGTATTCTTTCCAAACTCAGGAAATGTCACATTTTTATTGTTTAATTGGAAGGATCATAGCTGCAAATGTGTTGCTGGTCAAAGCACAGCAGGCCAGGCAGCATCTCAGGAATAGAGAATTCGACGTTTCGAGCATAAGCCCTTCATCTTCCTGATGAAGGGCTTATGCTCGAAACGTCGAATTCTCTATTCCTGAGATGCTGCCTGGCCTGCTGTGCTTTGACCAGCAACACATTTGCAGCTGTGATCTCCAGCATCTGCAGACCTCATTTTTTACTGGAAGGATCATAGACCCAGTTTCAATTTGGATGCATTCACAGCATCGATCATAAATGCTAAATCTCTGTCTTTTCCCTACAGTTCACAGTTCTGTTCATTTAATTTTGACATCATGTCTGTAAGCAATCTGAAGTCAAGCAACGTCTGACAGCTCAATTCATACCTCCTCTCTTGATTTAAGAAGAGTCATGATTTCAGGCATGAGATCTAAAAATCTTTCTCTGGTCTTATCTTGACTTAACCTCATGGCATCAACAAGGAGGATTAGTTTACCGTAATTTGGAGGTGCCATTTTTGGACTGGGGTGAACAAAGTTAACAATCACACAGCACCAGGTTATAGTCCAGCAGACTTATTTGGAAGCACTAGCTTTCGGAGCACTGCTCCTTCATTAGGTGATTGTGGAACATGATCATACAACACAGAATTTAGCGTTAAAGTGTCACAGAGTTGTAATGATACGTTAAACAACTTTAGTTAAAAATCACACAACACTAGGTTACAGTTTTTAAACAAATTTAAATTGAATCTTTCATCTTTTAGAATGGCATATGGTGGTTTGGGATCTTTAATATGTAAATCCCAGAATTACATTCTCGGGGTGGTGACAGCTTGTCTGATAATAGGTGTCACCTCAGCTCAGTTCACCATAGTTAAAAATCACGCAACACCAAGTTATAGTCCAGCAGGTTTGTTTGGAAGCACTAGCTTTCGCAGCACCGCTCCTTCATCAGGTGGTGGTGGAGAACGTAGTTCACCATCGGCAGCCTCAAACTCGTTGAGTAAGCATTAAATAAGCAGTGCTGAAGGTCTCTTGCTCACATGGACTCTAAATGTTCCATTTCATGGGAAAAGCCTATAATGTTACTTGCTGCTGTTTGCTGGTGCAATATGTTATTGTAATTGACAAAAGAGAGAAAATCTGGGTCATTTCTGCAAAATGCAACAAAGTCTACATTTGCACCAAGCATCCTTAGTTGTCATGGAAACCAGTTTCTTGAAATGTATTTCTCAAGCATGTACCTTTTTGAATTGGTTGTAGACATCCTCACCCTTTTATATGGCAAAGGGGTGAGAAGATTCTCCTTTGGTTGTCGTTACCTTGGAAACCATGCACTCGAGAAACCACCATCTGGGTTCTGGCCGTCATATCAATGCAGTGCTCGTCCATCTGGACTAAACTGAATCACCATACGACAAGCTGGCAAAGCCTGCTCAGGGCGTACTTTTCCCTCTAGCTGCGTAGCTTCTGGAAGTGAAAGTCATGCCAGGGCACGATGATGGATGTGCAGACACTGAGGGAAAACTGGTGAACTATATGATTAACTGTCAGAGATGTGCACAACGAGGGAACCCGCAGGGCAAGGGGAATGTGGACAGGCTGCGAGATCAGCACTCTGAGACTCCATGATCAACCAGTCAATTGCGATCTACACGCTGTCAATCTCACTGTAAATGCAAAAGCTGGCAAGCGAAATTCAGAAGTCTGAGGCAAAAGATAAGCAGTTTTATTGCTCAGACAATCAATGTAACAATAATAAAATCAACAGAGCCTGTGTAATAAAGGGTGATGGGACCTAACCCTTTAGCTTTTCCAGTACAATATGCAATGAATACTCATATACAAGTCCAACTTCTAAGACTGAATTTTAATTAAAAGTGGAGGCATTGTCTTTTTCACTGGTAATATTCTTGAGAGTTGAAATTCACCTTCTCCTATTGCCTCACTGTCGCAGAGTTGCCAGATTTGGAACTATCCCACTAACTGACCCTCCAAATATAATGCACAAGGAGCTTTACCATGCACTGATACAAGGGGCTGGACAGTGAGGTATGATTTGAGTAAATGTGGAATCCTGTGAGTTTGAGTTTAATGTAAGCCGATACTATGGACATGAATGTTTGGACTAAAAGGCAAGGGTCAACGTATCCATATGATTTTCTTGGGTATATGTTGGATTCTTCAGCTGCTTTCAGGGTAGTTACTCTTGTGGCAATGAGAATTTCTCTCATTTATCAATGCGCTGGCTCCCAGTAGCTCCAAACGTGTTCAAACAATGAAAGGCCTAATGCTCCACCTCACCTGTGAGGTGTGTATGCTTCAGGCATTTAGTGTAACCCTTCATCTGGTCAGAGCTGATGATTTATACCACAAGGAATGAGTAGAAGACAATTTAGGTGACTCATAAAAACATTCAGTAAAGTTTTAGTTTGTGGCACTCAAAGGAGCAAAATCAAATGAGATCAGACAGCAGGAGATGATGGTCTGAGATGTGGTGGCTATGCCTGATGGTGTGATGACAAATGGAGAATTTTAAGCTAGAGTCCCTTTATAGAAAACAGATTTTAGAAGATTAGTCACAGCGTAGCATGGATGCAGCTGTTTTCAAAGATCAGCTACAGCATGATTAATCATGTGAAGTAATTCAGGACTGAGGTCTCATCAGTTGATGATCTATTCAAGAAATGTTTGGGAAATGCTCGTCCTGACAGTACGTTCTACTTCAGCACTAGCGAGTGTAAACTTGCCCACACTGCCATTCCTCTTAGTTTAGAATGAACACCCCTGGGGGTACCATTGACCAGAACCTGAACTACAGAAGCAATATAGACCCTGTGGATACAAGAGCTGTTTTGAAACTCTGAATTGTAAGGTAAGTAACTCACCTCTTGACTCTCCAATGCCTGTCTAGCACTGACAAGGCACAAGTCAGGAGAGTGATGGAATATGCACCAGTTGCCTGAATAAGTTCGGCCCCAAGAAGCTTGACACCATCCAGACAAAGCCATCCAGTTGATTGGCACCAATGTTCACTCCCTCCATCACAGACACGCAGTGATAGCAGTGTATACCTTCTAGAAGGTCCGCTGCAACAACTCACCAAGGCTCCTTCAACAGCCCCATCTAAGCCCTGGACCACCGAGATGGACAAGTGCAACACAGCATCTACTGCAAGCTCCCATCTAAGCCACAAACAATCCCGACTCAATCACCATTCCTTCGCTGTGACTGGGCCAAAGGCTTGGAGCTGTCTCTACAACAGCCCTGTGGATGTACCTTCACCTCAAGGGTGGCAACAGTACAAGAAGACAACTCAGGTGTCACCTTCTGGAGGGTAATTTGGGATGGGTATTAGCTGAAGATGCCCATCTCCCACGGAAGGAAAAAAAAGTTAGCAAGAATGCCAGCTGAAAAGTCCATTTGCACAATCCTACATTTGTAAGGAAATTCGGTACATCTTCGGGACAGGGGATGCACCATTTCTTCATGCATTTCTGAGTGAAATGGCTTCATTGTAGCTTTCATATTCTCTGCAAATGAGCCAGGAAAGGTTCCAGGAGCACAGCAGATGCTGGAACCTGCACTGAAAACAGAAGGTGCTGGATATCACAGCAGGTCAGGCAGCCTCCATGGAGAGAGAGAGAGAGAGAGAAAGCTAATGTTTCATTTAGACTTGAAACATTAGCTTTCTCTCTTTCCATGGATGCTGCCTGACCAACCTAGAGAATTCTCCCCAGTTGATAAAACAACAACATTTTGATTTTACTGTGCCTTGCAATTTTGTGGAAAACCTTTGATTACACAAATACCAAGCACAAGAAAGTGTCTGTGCTGTTTCTGCTCAGTGTTTTGCAAGAGAGGCATTAAAGTGTTTATACCTATTTGGTGAAAATTGCAGTGTCTTACGTTTTGTGACAGTTAATTGATCCAGTAACTAACAACAGAACTGAGATATGAAAGCAGCTATATGCACTTTAATATACTTGTAGAAATAGATATGTATTTTAATTGACCCTGTATAATAATTACTAAAAGGTGGTGCTTGGAACTGGGTAACTGTAGCTTCATGAAAACAATTTATTTGGAATTAAATAAATTATTTTAATTTGTGCTCAGAAAGTACAAATTTAGAATATTGAAGTTTTTGTGTTCTGACATGAATGAATATAATTAAATATTATTGTTTGTTATCACCAACTTTGTATTCTGTATCTGAAGAAAATCTTTCTGCTTCATTCATGACTTCACTCCAATGTTCCCAGATCATTGTCAGTTTTAGAAGAAAACTCTTCATTTTCTACAGTCTGTGCGCTTTTCTCCCCCCAACCTTTCCATTAAATATTCAATGCTCCAATATTTGTGTATTGGGGAATCGAATACTTTCCTTCACTCAACATCAGGTAGTCCTATGTCAGTTTATGACACAGTCAAAGACTTAGGCTGCCTATATATTGCATTAATGGTAGGCCCCTGTTCCGGCTTCAGAAAACCACCCCTTCTTGTACCTCTGCTGTCTTTTGGTGCAACGTTTTGACCTCAATTACCACTGATGCATAGCTGAAAGATATTGCCAGTTGATTGGAAATTAAATGTAGTTTGCGAATTCAACAAGACTGAGTAAGTGCAATTTATGTAAAATCCTCTACAATAGCAAACACAGGAGACTTCTAATCTTTCTACCCGGAATTTACAACAATGTCCAAGAGGTGAAAGAATGGTATCTTCGTGGTTTGGATCATCTCGCGACTCACATTCAACTTTTTGAGCAGTGTTTGAGTAACACAGGAACCGTTTCATTACATGCCGTTGGAAAAATATAGGTCAAACATTTGACCTCTCCCCACGGGGAATACCCATATCAAATCACCTGGAAAAAGGGGGAAAAAAAATATTCATTATGCTGATTTCATGCCCTTTGGAAGATTGTCTCTGGGCTTCTGAGGCAGTGGATCTGTACCTGTGCCTGAATTAGACACAGAAACAACAATAATAGGAAGGTGAAATACACCCGTGTACGTGGAAGTGCTTAAAATTATGGCATTGGATTTGCATTAGGAATCTGCCCAAGATGAGAGATTCTAGGCCTGCTGATTTGATTTATTATTGTCACATGTACTGAGATACAGTGACAAGTATTGTTTTGCATGCTAACCAGACATATCATACCTTACATAAATACATCAGGGTAATAGAACTGAATGCCGAATGGTGTTCCAGCTCCAGGGAAGGTGCAGAGAGAGATCAACTCTAATAGATGAGAGATCCATTCATAGGTCTGATAAGAGCAGGGACGAAACTGTTCTGAAATCTATTGGTCCGTGTTTTCAACTTTTACATCTTCTGCCCAATAGCAGAGAGTATAACTGGGCTGGGAGGGGTCTTTGACGTTGGCTGTTTTCCGGAGACAGCAGGAAGTGTAGACGGAATCAATGGAAGCAAGGCTGGTTTTTTGTAATGGACTGGGCTATGTTCATAACCGTCTGTAACTGCCAGCAATAATAACCAGGAGAAGAGCTGTAGAGTGATCACTTGTGCATTTTGAAGTGCAACCGACCTTCAAAGACTACAGCTGGATGAAATCTTCCTCCCATTCCATTTTACGTGAGCTGGGATAGACACAGGTGTGCTCCTGTACAAGAATAACAGGGGAGATGGGGGGCACAGGGGGTAGGGGGCAAACAAGGAGGAGTCACTCTAGTTGTCTGGAATAGTGTCAGAGCATTAGTGGCTCAGTTCAGAAACGTTGTCTTTGGTGTCTTCTGTCGATTTACAGTGACATTCAAGGAGTTGACAAAGTGATGGTAAGATCAACTAAACTGTCTGGAAGAGAGAAAAAAAGGATTGCGGATTGATTTAACATGTTCAGTCAAAATTTTCAGAATGGTTTTCCAGTTTTATCATAATAATGTGCAATTTGGGGAAAATCGTTCTGTACAGATGTCATCAAAAAGATAATCTTAGATTCGGCAAGTTATTTTCTAACCAAAGAATTTTTTTAAAAAATCTCACGTTATGCATTCATAGTCTAACGTGGAAAATTGTCTTTCAATTTTAGGAATTTACTTGTTGGACTTGATCTACATTGACTCAGCCTATCCAGCTTCTGACAGTATCATTGAAAATGAACAGAGGTCAAATCAGATGAACAACATTTTGAGGATCATTTCAGATTTACAAGTTTCTTTCAATTGTGGTCTGTATTCAATTTTCAGTTTGTTTTTGATTAAATGAAACTGAATCCTGAGAGAAAATGAGATTATATAAGCTGTGCTTTAAAAGGTTTAAAATGCTGGCATTGTTTACTCTGTTAATTGAAGGTCGTCATTTAGCAACATAGGACATTTGTTCAATTTATTACCCAATTGTACATCAGTATTTAATTTTTCAACTGCATTTTTACTCATTTTCTCTCTGGATGTATGTTGTGTGTTAATAATTAATTCAGAATTTTCTTTCCACAGTAATATTCTCCTGTCTTAATGCAATAGAGTTGACTTTTCAATGGAGCACAGCACTTGATAATTTGCGTACGTGAAAGCAAAATACTACAGATGTTAGAAGTCTCTCAAATGGACAGAAAATGCTGGAAAAACCCACTTGGTCAAGCAGCATCTATGGAGAGAGAAACAGAGTTGTTATATCAGGTCAATAACTGTGTAACTGAACTCGGAAAAAGTTAGATTCCTAAGAACAGAGATTAATGTGAAGGGTTGGGGAATTCAGGGTAAGAACAAGTGATCACAAAACAGGAGAGATAAAGTGACAAAAAGTAAATAAAGGCAAAGGGGGTGACAGTAAGATCAACAGTGGGGGGTGGGAAGAAGGATAAGTTTAGAGGAATTTGTGTTATTACCAAAAGGTCTAGAGGAGGTGTAAATGGCAACAGCAGCCGCAGTACAGGTTTCCCCCCGCTACGTGAAAGGAAAACGTTCCTTTGAAACCGTTCGTAAGCTGAAATGGCATAATGTGATGAAGCAATTGCCATTAAATTATATATGAAAAAATTTTGAGTGCGCCCAGACCCAAAAAAACCCCTACCAAATAAGACCTAAAACCTGAACTGACCCCAACATGTAGTAAGTGGAGGTTGGGGTGGTGGGAAGTACAGGAGACTGGGGTGTAGGAGAGTGAGGAAGAAGGTAGCGTAAACGGTGTCCCCGGCTTGACCACATGGGGGACATGTCTGACCGGGTTTCACTGATTTCCCAACATGGGAAGTGCTTCATTTTCTCAAGAGCAGGAATTTGGGACCTAACGATGCCTGAGTAAATTCCAGGCCAGTTAGTGACCCCGGATTCGATCCAGTTGATGTGAAAATGGTGTTCGCCTCCTGGGGCAGGCTGCGGGCCGTGTTCCGACATGGTTTCAGTGAATTCCCAATGTGGGAAGTGCTCCATTTTCTCAAGGGACTGATTCCGGGACCTCTCACCGCCTGGTTGACTTCCAAGCTGGATTTGGTCCGGTCAGTGTACAAATGTTGTCCCCGGCTAGGCCAGGGTGCGGGCTATGTTCTGACCGAGTTTCATCGAATTCCCGCAGTGAGAAGTGCTCCATTTTCCAGTGGTCACTCTAAGTGGTCATGTTCCAACCATTTTGCACTGAATATTGAGTCCAACAATAGTGAACCCTGTGAGTACATTATTACACCCTTATTACTTGTTCAAGGGAGCAAGAGCCTTATGGGGTGAAGTGAGTCACCACCAAAGTTTAGGATAAGTGCCCGACTGCTTTCAAAACTGTCATATCAGTAACCAGAGCTGAAAATGTGTTGCTGGAAAAGCGCAGCAGGTCAGGCAACATCCAAGAAGCAGGAGAATCAACATTTCAGGCATGAGCCCTTCTTCAGGAATGAGGAAAGTGTGCCAAGCAAGCGAAGATAAAAGGTAGGGAGGAGGGACTTGGGGCAGGGGCGTTGGAAATGCGATAGGTGGAAGAAGGTTAAGGTGAGGGTAAAAGGCCGGTGTGGGGGTGGGGGCGGAGAGATCAGGAAGAAGATTGCAAGTTAGGAAGGTGGTGCTGAGTTCGAGGGTTGGGACTGAGACAAGTTGGGGGGAGGGGAAATGAAACTGGAGAAATCTGAGATCTTCCCTTGTGGTTGGAGGGTTCCTAGGCGGAAGATGAGGCGCTCTTCCTCGAGCCGTAGTGTTGCTATGGTCTGGCGATGGAGGAGTCCAAGGACCTGCATGTCCTTGGTGGAGTGGGAGGGGGAGTTGAAGTGTTGAACCAGGGAGTGGTTGGGTTGGTTGGTCCGGGTGTCCCAGAGGTGTTCTCTGAAACGTTCCGCAAGTAGGCGGCCTGTCTCCCCAATATAGAGGAGGCCACATCGGGTGCATCAGATGCAGTAAATGATGTGTGTGGAGGTGCAGGTGAACTTGTGGCAGATATGGAAAGATCCCTTGGGGCCTTGAAGGGAAGTGAGGGGGGAGGTGTGGGTGCAAGTTTTGCATTTTGCACTATTCAGTGCAAAATGGTTGTAACAAGACCACTTAGAGTGACCACTGGCACTGATCCCAACAAAATACCAAATAAAAGAACTGCAAAATTCACATTAGAGTGCTTTTAAAGCATAATATTTCACCTCGGTTTCCTTCAAATAATCTTAAAAACAAAATATGCGTGGAGATGCTGTAAACATCCATTTTTACAGCCAATTCTTTACTTTTGTGATAAGTATATGGCTGGAATTTCTCTTTTTACTTTCTCATACAACACGTTTTGCATTGTGTCATAACAGCGTTGTCCCACAAGGGTACTGAGTCACATGACAATCCCACCTCACAGACACAGCAGTTCTGCTAACTGAGGTGGTCACTTCCTCTGACCAGTCACTCAAGTCCTTGGAAGCCTCTTCCAATTCTCATCCAGTTACTGTAGTGCAAGCTTTCCAAGTGAATCATGACTTGAGAAGCTTGGCTGAATTCTCTCTCATTGGGAATATTAAGGCCTTTCCTTGTTATCCTCAGCTGAGGCCAGCAAACTCGACACGAGATTGGGCAGCACCCTCTGACCTCTTCATTCGTGTGGCTGCCAGATGCATCAGCTAAACTCCAATCAGCAATTGGGAAAACCAGAAACCAAATTCCAAACTGGGTCATGAGTAGGAATTCAGAGTTCACTTTTAACATAAACTTGACACAAGCTGCTGAAAGCAACAGTCTGGGCCCGACAGACACAAATGTCCCACTGCATTTTTCTTCTTTGAAGTTGTAGTGTGGTGTCAGTCCTCAGTGTTCAAACGGAATGTTGCTAACATTTGGGAACAAAATGGTTGATGAAGGTGAAATAACTCCCCAGAGGCTGGTATCCCAATCAGCAAGTCACCCTTTATTTACATGTGTATTATACTGGACACTAGTCTGGTTTCCTCAAAGCCAGCTCTTAGAGTGAGCAGAACCCCTGACACTCCTATTTTTTGCTGTCAGCCAGGGCTCCCTGATTGGGACTGTTAATATGGTCCAATCAGGCACCTCCTGTTGTATGAAATCCATCTGGCTGACCTTGTTGCAATCACTACAGAAGGACGTGAGACTGTACAGGTTATTGGTGAGATTGCATCAACTATGCAGCTTAGTACACCTGAATCAGAAGCAGTTCAGAGACATTTCACTCAGCTGCTTCCTGGGGTGAGAATAGTTTTCCTATGAGGAAAGGTTGAACAGATTGCATTAATGCTTGTTGGAGTTTACAGGAAGGAAGGCTGATCTTATTGGGGCCAGGCAGTGCCCTTGTAATGTCACTGAATTACCGATGCAAAGACTCAGATGGATGGAATGAGTTGCCCGAGGAACCGGTGGAGGCTGGTACAATTGCAGCATTTAAAAGGCATCTGGATGGGTATGTGAATAGAAAGGGTTTACAGGGATATGGGCCAGGGTGCTGGTTAACGGAAGTAGATTAATTTAGGAAATCTGGACGGCTTGGACATGTTGGACCTAAGGGTCTGTTTCCGTTCTGAACATCTCTATGACTCTATTACTCTAATAATATGCTGAGGACACTGGTTCAAATCCCACCATAGCAACTGGTGGAATTTAAATTCAAGGAATAAATCAACAGAATATAAAAGTAGTCTCTGTAGTAGTGACCATGAGAACTACTACCAACTGCTGTAAAAACTCATCGAGTTCACTAACTCCACCACAGTGGCTCAGTGGCTAGCACTGCTGTCTCACAGCACCAGGGACTCAGGTTCAACTCCAACCTGAGGCAGACTGGAGTTTGATGTTCTCCCTGTGTTTGTGTGCATTTCCTCCGGGTGCTCCAGTGTCCTCCCACAGTTCAAAGATGTGCAGGTTGGGTGGATTGGCGATGCTAAATTGCTCATAGCGTACAGGGATATGGAGGCTAGCTGAGTTAACCGTGGTAAATGCAGGGTTACAGGGATAGGGTAGGGAGGTGGGTCTGGGTGGAATGCTCTTCAGAGAGATGGTGTGGACTCAATGGGCCGAATGGTCTGCTTCCACACTGTAGGGATTCTATGATTCTTATCTCCCCTCTGAAATGACCTAGCAAAACAGGGCAGTTACAGATGGGTAACACATGTTGGTCCTACCAGTGATGTCCATATGCCTGACAGAATGAAGACACAGTAAGATTGAGGGGAGTTTAGAGCATGGACACTCTGGGAATGTTTCTCTTCATCGGGCAATCCAGCGAAGGCTAAAATGTTTAAAAATAAGGGGTGGCAAGTTGAAGCTTTGAATTGGATAAATACAGAAACTTAATCTGTGTTTCCCAATAACCTAGATCTAGAAATCAGATAGTTTGGGGGGGGGGGGCGGTGCGGTGATGGTGATGTATCCTTTTAAAAACTTTAACCTTTGTGATGACTCTGGGAATAGCAGAGTTTGGTTTCCAGTGTGCTACCCCAGTGGTGTATGGCAAGGCCTCCATCAGCATGTCATGCTTCAAATTGCCCCAGTTGAGATGGAGTCTGAAATGTTTCGACTCCCAGGGCCACTATGCTATGAAAGGGTGGTGATGTCATCAACATTGTTCTTATAGGTATACTGTATCCCAACTATGAGGCATAGCACAGAGAATTAAACAGCAGGCAAACTGTTTTAACGTGAAAATTGAACAGAAGTTCCTTGTTCAGTTAGACCTAGCTTTAATAAACTGACGTAATGTGCTCTTTTGGAGGCTGGGTTTCCTTCCAGCTGAGCTTTAGTAAGTGGTCAGTAACAGCTGCATTACTCTGCTCCTCTGTCATCAGCTCTGTGGGTTTCCGCTTCCAAACTACAGGATTGCAGTGGTGTGAGTTTTCCCAAGTTGTTCATTATCCATTAGGATCACTGTGAGCTGATGGATGGTAGATTGTAATGATGTATTTTTGTGATTGAAGAAGGATTTCAACAGTCCTGAGTGACATGCTGGAGGAGGAACAGCTGGGTGCTGTTTTGCTTGCTTCTTGGACAGTGACATTAACTGCTCAAATGTGAAGTTTTTCTGCAGCTGACGAACAGCTGTTAATTTGAGCTAAAACCATGTAAGGCATCTTCTAATGGAACATATTGGAGGCATAGATCTACACCTATGTCTATCTATATAACCGAACCAACTATATAACAACTTATATTTAAATTAAATATCTATGTTGTAATATCCTTATAACAACAACTTATATTTATACAGCACCTTCAATGAAAAGCATTCCCAAATGCTTCACATGAGTGTGATAACATAAAGTATGATATTGAGCCACAAGGGTACAGCAATCCAGGACGTAGAATCAGGAATAAGCCTCCACCAATTATTTTTATAATGGCTGATCTGATTGTGGTCTCAAATCCACTCTCCCATCTGCACCCCAAAACCTTTGATTTACTTATCTATCCCAATCTACATAATTCATCCTTGCATGAATTCAAGTGCCCAGCCTGCACTACCTTATGGGAAGAAAGTTCCACATTCTAATGAGCCTGACAGAGTGAGAAAAGAATCCATCTTATTGGAGAGACCCTTATTCTTAAACTATATTTGCTAGGTTTACTCTTCACCGCAAGAGAAAACTTCTTCCTGGTATCCACCCTATCCACTCCTCAATATCATTGTTCATCCTTTTAAACTTCCGTGATTATCTTCATAAGAATGGGCGGCACAGTGGCTCAGCTGTCAGCACTGCTGCCTCACAGTGGCAGGGACCCAGGTTCGATTCCAGCCTTAGATGACTAATTGCGTGGAGTTTGCACATTCTCTCCATGTCTGGGTGGGTTTCCCCCACAGTCCAAAGATGTGCAAGTTAGGTGAATTGGCCATGCTAGAGTGAAATAAATCCCACAATCCTTCCAAACTTAAGTCCTCCCAGCAATACCCAATAGAAAAGGCTTTCATAACTAACATGTATGTCCCTTTATTTCCATGAATCATTCTCGTAATTTTTGTGTTGTGTACACTCGTGGTCTAACAAAGGTCAGTGCAGGTTTGGCATAATGACCTTATTTTTCAATTCTGACCCTCCAGAAATGGTACCTGCTGATTGGTTTGCTTTTGGTTGGCCTTGTTAATCTATGGCACAATTTAATAATTATTCTGTTTGCATTCTGAGATGACCATATATACTTAAGTAATAGTCAAAATTTTTTAACTGCTTTTTAAGGTTATATTTATGGGATTGACTATTACATGGATACCACTTTTGAGGGGCTGAAACTCATGTCCATCAAAATTCATACCATATCATTAGCAGAAGCCCAACTGATCTCTAAACAAGTAAAGGAAAAAACACAATGAATTATGGTAATTCTGAAGACCCGGAATAGATTAGGACAACCAGTACACTGACTCAAATGTTGGTCTGTTATCTGTGAAGAACTAGGGTTGGCTTTCACACGAGATATGTGGAAAGTTCCAGATTTTTGTGGCCAAAAATAGGGGGTTGACTTGTACAGGAGATTGACTATTTCTCAAGTATATACAGTACTGCATTCCTCAAACCGACACAGACACACGCCTTCCAGATCATATGTGCCATCTCACATTTATTGGTTTTCCCAATGATTTGCCCATTCTACAACTTTATTCATGTCTATCTATTCTTGTTGTTTTCCTCCATTTGAATACAGATTCCCCCCGCCCCCATCCTCCATTTTGGTGTCATCTACAAATTTGAAGTGTTGTGCTTTTGATTTCAAAGCCTGAATTGTTAATATAAATTCTGAGCAGCTGTGGTTTCACTGGATTTTCAGCATGTTTTTGTCTCCTTCTTTTCAAAAGTTGTGTAGTTTCCCCTTTTTTTTTCATTGTTGGACATGTCCCTGAATCACCATGCACCTTGTATCCGGCCAAGAATCTCGATACTGACTGGGTTAGTGAGGGCTTGTTCGAAATAGCTCAGCTGTGCTGTATGGATTCCTTCTTAACCTAGTTATACCACCACACAGTTCTCCTTGACTGACCTCCCTCTAATATCAGTGCAGCTTACAGCCAGTAAAGCACAGCCATGATTAGAAATTTAAAGCAATTGCTGATGGAAGAGCCTTCTGGTGTTGCTGCTGTTGGCTCATAACCAACTTTAGTGAATGGATTGAATTCAGAATATCAACGTTCCCATCAAATTGTAGAATCAATTTTCACTCATCCTGCAATAGAAACAATTATTAAATTGGTGGGGGGGAAAGATAATTCTAGTTGCAGTGGGGCTTATAGATCAAATTAGCAATTGGATCTTATTTTAGCAATTGATTCCTGTCCTTATCAAAGTGGATTGTAACTCTCTTACATTTTTACAATTTACTCCAAGTTCCCTCATACTCAGGATAACAATCTCTTCTGTACTTTCAACTGTCACTCCGCGTAGTGTTGATCATAATCACCTTGTATCTGATAGTCACTCTGTGATTGAATTGAGACCCAAGTTACACTAATACTGTTGTGGATTGGCATATGCATTCTCTGATTCTCCTAACCTGAGGATAGCAGAGAAATTCGTATTATGCCAGACAGTTATTGGTTTCCTTTAGATACATTACATTGTGATCTTGGCCAGTGTCCAGAATGGAACTGACATGAGATTTTGTTTGACTAATAATTTCTTTTGCCATTTGTCTCTGGAAGTTTTGAACGCTTGCAAAAGTGGGGAAGGAAAATGGCCTTGTGCTGAACCAAGTTAATCAAATTAAAATAGTTGAATTCCACACAGATGTGAGGCACAAGACCATGAAAGTGGTTGTCACTTCGATGCATTCATTTTATAACCAAACGAGCAGTCTGTGTGAAGCAATACCGACTTGCTTTGCCATCAGTGCATACTTACGCTGGAGTCTTTCAGGGTGAGGTTTTGTATCCAGGCCACCCTGGCTGTGCTCTCAGCATGTGAGAAACCAACTTAAATAAGTTTATCCCAATGATAAAGACTTGTCTAATGAGTGACAGTTCCTTCTTCATTGTTCCTCTGTCAAGTAGCTCAGAACTCAACATGCCACAGAACATAATAATCCTGATGATCTCAGACCACTTGACTATCTAAATTGCCATCTGTCTATATTTAATGAATTAAAATGTATCTGTTAAAGTTAGCATCTCGCCTTCTAACAAATGTTATGTTTAGTGATAGGAAAAGACTCGATTGAAGCTGCAAGCTGAGAAGGCATCTTATTCTTGAAATTTGTTTCTTTTTAAATATTATTCACCAATGTTGCAGTGGAAACAAAGCAGTGTTGTACTGTCTGACCAAAAGAGTATGACAAATGGGGTGGTCACATTTCCTATGCATGTGCAGTGCTGACCTGTAAGTTTGTTTTTTGTGATTATCATTAATCACTCAGTTTAGATCTCAGTGTGAAGTATCTATGGATCTTTGTGCAAGCTATTATACAGTCTGAGAAAAAAATAAACTCTTACTGCAGTATGTTTTCAGTAGCTGTCGGGAATGGGGAATCGAAACTGAACAGCTAAAACTATCAAAGTAGTACTGATGATTTTGTGTATTTTCAGTAGCTAGTAAAATAATGTTATTTCTTAGGTTGCCGCCTTTAAAAATGGTGAGACAAATATTGTTTTTGAACTTAGATTTGAGGATGAGTCTTACTTTCTAAAGAGTTCTCAGCACACAATGCCTTCACAGTCAGAGGAAAGAAGATGGCATTTGCCCTGAGATCCAAGGTAGTTGGCTACAAAAATCTATTGATTGATCAAGTGAGGATTTCCCCTTTCCCAACATTAGAGTCCAGTGAAGCTCAAGAAGATCTCTGGTGTCCAATGATAATCTCAATCAGGCAGAAGCAGCCAATCCTGGTGAAGTATTCCCACAGGCAGCAAACCAGGAAATAAACTGCACCACTTTTCACTTAGTAATCATTTTATAGATAGAGTGAAATAGATGATGGAGACGTATATAGACTTTAGTAAGGCCTTGACTTTATGCATGGTAGACTGCTTAGAAAAGGTAGATCAAATGGGATTCATGGAGAGCTGGTCAATTGGATACAAAATTAGCTTGACATTAGGAGACAGCAGATGGTGGTGGAGAGTTGTTTTTCTAACTGGAAGCTTGTGACTTGTGGTGTTCGGCAGGGATTGGTACTGGGTCAGCGATTGTCATTTATTAAAATGATTTGGATGAGAATATAGGAAGTATGGTTAATAAGTTTCCAAATGACACTAGAATTGGTGGTAGACAGTGAAGGAAGGTTGTCTAAGGTTACAAAGGGATCTTGATCAATTGGGCCAATAGGCCAAGGAGCGGCATATGAGGTTTAATTTAGATAAACATGAGGTGTTGCATTTTGGTAAGATGAACTAGGGCAGGATTTACACAGTCAATAGAAGGGTCCTTGTTGAAGAGACCTAGGGGTTCAGGTACATAGTTCTTTGAAAGTTGCATCACGGGTATACAGCATGTTAAGAAAGTGTTTAGCACGCTTGCCTTCATTGCTCAGACCATTGAGTTATGAGTTGGGGCATCATATACAGCACTTTTGGAGTACTGTGTACAATTCCGGTTGTCCTGCTATTGAAAGGCTATTATTAAATTGGAGAGGGTGCAGAATAGATTTACAAAGGTGTTCCCAGAACTGAAGGATTAGAGTTATAAGGACAGGTTGAATAAGCTAGGACTTTTTTCCTCACTGGAACTTCAGAGGCTGAGGGGTGATCTTATAGAAGTTTATAAAATCATGCAGAGCAAAGATAAGGTGAATAGAAAAGGCCTTTTCTGTAGGATAGGGAAGTTCAAAACTAAAGGGGATTTTTTTAAGATGAGTGGGGAGAGATTTAAAAAGGACATAAGAGACAACCTCTTCACACACAGGATGGCTCGTTTATGGAATGAACTGCCAGAGGAAATGGGTAAATGCAGGTATGGTTACAACATTTCAAGGCATTTGGACAGGAATATGACTTGGAAAGATTTAGAAGGGTCGGGGCCAAATGCTGATACATGGGTCTAATTTAGTTTGAGAAACTTGGATGGCATGGGCTAGTTGGACTGAAGGGTCTGTTTTTGTGCTGGATGACTAAGGCTGTACACACAGGATTCAGATAAAAGTGGAAATATCATGAACTTTATAAATTATCATTTTAAAATCTGTATTTTTAAAAAATCAAACTGGAGAAATTTGCCTTTCTAAAAATATGAAGTTTTTTTTTCTGCCAGAGGTTGGTCATAAATAATTATGCACTTGTTACATTATCAATAATAGAATTTAATCTTGCTCAACGATTTCAAGGGTTTAGGTGAAAGTGAGGACTGCAGATGCTGAAGATCAGAGTCAAGTGCTGCTGGAAAAGAGCAGCAGATCAGGCTGTTGGAAGAGCCGAGGAGCAGGAAAATCGATGTTTCAGGCAAAAGCCCTTCATCAGGATTGAGGCTGGGAGCCTGGGGGGTGGAGAGGCATCTTCTCATCTTCTGCCTGGGACCCTTCAACTCCATGGCATTAAAGTGGACTTCATCAGTTTCCTCATTTCCCCATCCCCACCTTACCCCAGTTCCAACTCCGTACTACCACCTGTCAATCTTCCTTCCCACCTATTCGCTCCACCCTCCTCTCCGACCTATCACCTTTACCCCCACCTCCATCCACCTATTGCACTTTCAGCTACCTTTCCCCGCCCCCCCCCCAACCCCACCTCCCTCCTACTTATCTCTCCACCCCCAAGGCTCCCAGCCTCATTCCTGATGAAGGGTTTTTGCCCGAAACATTGATTTTCCTGCTCCTCGGATATTGCCTGCCCTGCCATGCTTTTTCAAGGGTTTCCTCACTGAGACTAATATCACACGTTAAAATTTATCTCAAGTCAGGTGATTTCAGTGAAATTCCACTTGGCTAAATTCAAACCGTGCCCACTGTGTGGATCTGGAGTCTCTCATGGCATCTTGTATAACTGTACATGTGGGAACACTGTTTCAATTTCACCGTCAGGGTGATGGTGAACATTTTACTTGCACTGTCATTACAACTGCAAACACTGAAGTGTTTGTAGCACTTCATTAAACAATCCATCAACAACTGACGCAATTACGTGGTGTTTGGTGCTGTATGTCGAAGAGAAGGAGTAGATTTCATTCACTGGATGAGGGAATCACTGGCTAGGCCAATATTTATTACCCATCCCTAATTTCCCAGAGGGCTGTTAAGTATCAACCACATTGCTGTAGGCTTGGAGGCACATGTAGGCCAGACCAGGTAAGGATGGCAGTTTCCTTACCTAAAGGACATCAGTGAGCCACGTGAGTTTTTCCAGCAATCAGCGAATGGTTGAGTTCATTAGCCTCCTAATTCCAGATATTTATTGTATTCAAATTCCACTATCTGCCATGACAGGATTTGAACATTACCAGGATCTCTGGATTAATAGTTCAGCAATGATCCCACTGGGCCATCACCTCCCTATTTGTGCCATATTTGTATGATTCTGGGTCTGGTTTCATGAATTGATATTTTCACGAATGACTAAGCGAATGCCTTTGATAGCATTAGCCTCTGCATCAGAAAGTCTCACACTTGACAGCTGGAGTCTGATAGAATGGAGTTTTATAAAAACCCTTGACTGGGAAGGGAAGAAGTTATCCAGGGCTTTCAGAGGCATACATTGATTCTCAACAATGTGAGGAATTCATTTTGTCAATTGTGAGCCAGATTGTGCTGGAAATGGGGAAATACTCTGCTGTTAACAGGGTAGAAACTTGAATTGATAAGGAATTGGCTCTGAAAGATAATTTACTGCAGGAAGTGTAATTACCCTACATCGATAGTACAGGTGCAATTTAGTTTCAAATAGTGATGCGTAAAGCAGATGTGTAATCACTTTGACCTAATATTACGAGGTATAACCTTTCTGAACCGTAATTTTCCAACCACTGACAATCAGGGGAATTAGTTGGATGTGGAAATGATTCTGGTCTAATTCTTTTAAGTGGATTCATTTTCATGTTACAATAGTTTAACAGATTTTAAAATACTAATTAGCAATACTAAGTGACATTTGTTGTTGGAAGTCTGAAAAGATTAAATTTCTTGTCATTTTACAAGTGTGGTTTATTCATTAATGCCTTGTCCACAAATAAGTTAACATTTATTTACAACAATACCTAAAATGAATAGTGAATAAAATCCTTTGAATACTTTCAGATTAAAAATATATGCAAAAAATGTAGCTCCTGCATACCCTTAGTCAACCTATCTTGCCATGTTATGACCAGTTTGGGGATTGATGGGATTTGTACCTGGATCTTTTGCTTCAGAGATAGAGACATTACCCTTGAACCAAAAGACCACCTTCATATATTTAGCTGAGTAATGGAGACTGATTCTGCAAATATCTTTGAATTAACATAAGAAATAGGAGCAGGAGTAGGCCATTTGTTCTGGAAGACTCCTCCATCGTTAAGATCACAGCTAATCTGGTAGCAACCTTAACTCAACCTCCCCAAAATATCCTGATCACCTTTGAGTCCCTTGTAGGTCAAAAACCTCTACAACTTGGTCTTGAGGATATTCAGTATCCTACCCTCCACTGTTCTCTCGGAGAGAAGAAATCTCTCCTCATTTTATGCTGGGGGAAAGCCCTTGTTCTGAAGCACTGACTCCCCCCTCCCCCTGCCCCCACCACCCACAACCACTAGATTTAAGGTCCCACAGTCAGGGGAAACACTCTCTCAGTTGGCAAGCCCCGTTTGAATCTTTTGTTTCAGTTAGATCACCTCTTGTTCTTCCCAACACATAATTGGTCCAGCCATAACCACCTTGTCATGTCATCACAGAAAGCGGCCTAGGGACCCTTCTCTGAACTGCTTTCACCGAGTAAGCAATCATGACTGTACGCATTATCCTGTGGCATTCTGTATTGTCTCTCCAATTACATAATATTCTGCTTTTGTATTCTTCCTGCCAAACTGAACAATCTTCCATTTTGTTTTCTTTAATTCATTCACGGGATGTCACTGGCCAGCCGACTACTTATTGCTCATCCCTAAATGCCCAGAGGGTGTTTGTCTGGAGTCGCATGTAGGCCAGACCAAGTAAGGATGGCTGTTATCTTCCTAAAGGACATGAGTGAATCAGATGGATTTTTCCAACAATAGGCAAACGTTTCATAGTCATGAGTAAACTTAATCCCAGATGTTTTTCTTATTGAAGTCACATTCCAGCATCTGTCGAGGTGGGATTTAAACACAAGTCCACAGACCATTAGCTAGGTCACTGGACTAATAATAGTAGTAATAATACTAGGCCATTGCCTTTCACCTGCCAATTTCACCTAATGTGTCTTCTGTCTATTTGTATCCTTCTCACAATGTGCTGTCTGACTGGCTTTTCTATTAGCAGCAAATCTGGCTGCAGTACACTCATTTCTTTCATCCACATCAATCGTGTGTTGCAAATAGTTGAAGTCCCAGAGTGATCCCTATGGCATTCCATTGATAGAGACATAGAAACATAGAAAAATACAGCGCAGTACAGGCCCTTTGGCCCTCGATGTTGCACCGACCCAAGCCCACCTAACCTACACTAGCCCACTATCCTCCATATGCCTATCCAATGCCCATTTAAATGCCCATAAAGAGGGAGAGTCCACCACTGCTACTGGCAGGGAATTCCATGAACTCACGACTCGCTGAGTAAAGAATCTACCCCTAACATCTGTCCTATACCTACCTCCCCTTAATTTAAAGCTATGTCCCCTCGTAATAGCTGACTCCATACGTGAGAAAAGGGTTCTCATTGTCAACCCTATCTAAACCCCTAATCATCTTGTACATCTCTATCAAGTCACCCCAAACCTTCTTTTCTCCAATGAAAACAGCCCCAAGTGCCTCAGCCTTTCCTCATACAATCTTCCTACCATACCAGGCAACATCCTGGTAAACCTCCTCTGCACCCGTTCCAGTGCCTCCACATCCTTCCTATAGTATGGCAACCAAAACTGCACACAATACTCCAGATGCGGCCGCACCAGAGTCTTATACAACTGCAACATGACCTCAGGACTCCGGAACTCAATTCCTCTACCAATAAAAGCCAGTGTGCCATATGCCTTCTTCACAGCACTATTTACCTGGGTGGCAACTTTCAGAGATCTGTGTACATGGACACCAAGATCCCTCTGCTCATCCACACTACCAAATATCCGACCATTAGCCCAGTCCTCCATCTTCTTGTTACTCTTACCAAAGTGAATCACTTCACACTTATCTACATTGAACTCCATTTGCCAATTTTCTGCCCAGCTCTGCAGCTTATCTATATCCCGCTGTAACCTGCCACATCCTTCCTCACTGTCAACAACTCCACCGACTTTCGTATCATCCGCAAACTTGCTCACCCAACCTTCTAGCCCCTCCTCCAGGTCATTTATAAAAATGACAAACAACAATGATCCCAAAACAGATCCTTGCGGAACACCACTAGTAACTGCACTCCAAGATGAACCTTTACCATCAACGACTACCCTCAAAGTTTGTCACGCTGAAAATCACCATTTTATCCTCATTCTATTGCCTCTTAGCCAATTCTGTATCCATACCAATTTTCTCATTAAAAACCATGAGCTGTTATCTTGTTTAGTAAGCATGTACATGGGCATCTTATCAAATGCCTATTGAAAAGTACACTACATTGACTGGCTCTCCTTTATCTATCCTGTTTGTTACATCTTCAATGCAAGTAAACAGCCCCAGAGAATACAGCCTCCTCTAGTCAGTGAGCTGGGTGCCAATCCCTTGTCTGCCAAGTGACCCTGCTGGAGCCTCTCAGTGCTTGCTGCTGATGTGCCTTGTAGTGCAAGCCTGTCCATATGCAGGTGCTGCAAGTGAATTGGAATGGCACCATGGGGATCAGGAGGGGTTGGCAAACATGGGATGCCAATGTCTGTGGATGGGGTTTGGCCTGGAGGGGCGTAGGTGTGCAAGAGATGAACATGCATCATGCCTCTCCGTGATGTTTGATTAGATTCCCTTCAGTATGGAAACAGGCCCTTTGGCCCAACGTGTCCACACCGACACTCCGAACGGCAACCCACCCAGACCCATTCCTATATTTACCCTTGACTAATGCAACTAACGCTATGGGCAATTTAACATGGCCAATTCACCTGACCTGCACATCTTTGGACTGTGGGAGGGAATTGGAGCACCCAGAGGGGAACTCACGCAGACGTGGAGAGAATGTGCAAACTCCACACAGTCAGTTGCCTGAGGCAGGAATTGAACCTGGATCCCTGATGCTGTGAGGCAGCAGGGCTAATCACTGAACCACCGTGCCTCCCTAAGCTGATCCTGACCCTGAACTACATGGAAGCTGCTCACACAGCGGCTGAGTTGAAGTCACCAGGCAGCCACTCTGACCTGCATGTTGAGAAATCTCACCGTCTAGTTTGTTGCCGTCTTTGGTGAGATGCGGGTTTGATGAATATTAATGAGGTGCAATGGTACTAAGGTTTGCAACAATTTTAACGAGCGATGATCCTTAATTAGCAGCTCGCTAACTCAGCAAATATGCAAACGATGCAGCTGACATCACAATAGATTTCTTACATGATGTTGCCACAAATCTCTTCATCACCCAAATCATTTAGGCCCTTATAAGATTCTGAGCACTGTCTCCAGAGAACATCCTCATCAGCTCTGGAAATCCCAATTTTGTATTTGTTGAATTTTGAGTTTCTCCGTTATTATTAAACACAAGTCATTTTTTCAAACATTTTTCAAAGTTCATGATGTTTTAGGTTTATTTTCATTTGCTGTGAAATGATGATAATGTCCGAACTTTGTCTACCGGTTTGCTGTCTGTCAGAATTTTTAAAAACGATTGGCCGTGTACCCAGCTTCCTGTCATCACTGTTGCTGGATGCTGAGAGATCTCCTTGGCTGAGTCCCAGATTCATGCTGGCACTGGGAATGGAGACATCCATACTATAGAGTTTGTTGGATTTTGTTGGCAGCTTTCTTCAAGGTCATGAGCAAGCACCAGCACTGTGCCACTAATTGCAAAACCCAGGCCACAATTTTACAGAGATTACCATGTTTTCTTTTGTGAACATTGATGTATTTGTTCGCAATGATGTCGTAGTTGTTTTGGAAGCAATGATGAATTGGTTAGAGTTCCAGGGTTTACTCTATCTGGCACAAACTGGAGTTCTTGTTGTCCAAGCTCCGACCAAAGACAATTCCAAGATTGAAAGAAAAACCGCTAGAACAGCAGATGCTGTAAATCAGGAACGATAACAGAAGTTGCTGGAAAAACTCAGCAGGTCTGGCAGCATCTTGTGAGGAGAATTCAGAGTTAACATTTCTGGTCCAGTGACCCTCAGAACTGAGAAAGATTAACATAGAACATAGAAAAATACAGCGCAGTACAGGCCCTTCGGCCCTCGGTGTTGTGCTGATCCAAGCCCACCTAACCTACGCTAACCCACTATCCTCCATATGTCTATCCAATGCCCGTTTAAATGCCCATAAGGAGGGAGAGTCCACTACTGGCAGGGCATTCCATGAACTCATGACTCGCTGAATAGAACATAGAAAAATACAGCGCAGTACAGGCCCTTCGGCCCTCGATGTTAAATTAGAGAGATTTAAAATTGAGTTGTGATATAAATCAGAGCCCAAAAGCTGCTTTGACCCATGAGTAGGAATCCAACTGAAACTGAAGATTTTGAGTTGGACAATTGTTCAATCCAGATGTGAGCAGTTTGTTATATTTACTGAAAGAATTTACTGCAACCAATTTTGAAAGGGCCCCAGAAATTGAATAATTTTTTAGTTGAATTCTTGTCAAATTCTCACAGTTATCTGCCATTCTTCTGCGCTCACTTATGCAGAGTGCCTCAATTATAGGATATTACTTTGGAAGAAATTGTAAGAAATATATCAGTGGAGCCTTACAAAGGATGCCTTGCATGGCCGTTTTTTCATTCTAGTGATTAAACACCTCCCACAAATTCTCAATGAGCAAAATATGGAATTTTAAAAATTAATTTGTTTGTGTGCCTAGGTGTTCCTGACTAGGCTAGCATTTACTGCCCTTGAGAAGGTGCTGGTAAACTTCCTCTTTGAACCACAGCTGTTTGTGTGGTGTAGGTACAACCATGGGGCTGCCTCGGAAGGAGTTCCAGGACTGACCCAGTGAAGGAATGGCAATGTAATTCCAAGTCAGAATAGTGTGTGGCTTGGAGGGAGGTCAGTCACTTGTTACTCTTATCTAGCAAGGTTGTGGATTTGGAGGGTGTGCCTTAGATCAGACTGGAGAAGTGAGTAAAGCAGGGAATATATCCATTGAAGAGATCAGCCATACAGATCAGGAAGATTCCTGGTCAGGGTTAGATCAGCTAAATGTAATGAGAACATTGAGGGAACCCAATGTTTTGGTGTCCATGGATTAGTAAGGGAGATGTCAGCTGATGAGGAGAAAATTCACAATTTAAAAAACCTGAATCCAAACATGTGGGCTATTTTTTATTGACAGAACACAACAGAATGCAGGAAGTTAGTCGTATTTTAGGACAATTGCAGTTAATCTCAAAAAGGGCCATAGTTTGGTCAGGACATGCTTAATTCTATTTATGGCTGTCTCATTGATGGTCACTTCCTCTTCTCCTGAGTTGTTTACTCTTCACTCACTTCTCCAGTCTGATCTAAGGCACACCCTCCAAATCCACAACCTTGCTAGATAAGTAGGACTCAAACTCAGGGCTGCTGGTTCAGAAGCAAGGTTACCTCCCACTATGCCACAAGGTCTTCCAAAAAGCGCTATAACCGACGGTAAATTATCTGCAATGTGTCCAGCAATGCTTCAAACTGCAGTAATTCAGTTAGCATTTGTACAAAGATGCACATGATTAAGAATGTCAAACATTGTCGAACTCACTATTTATTTCATCAATTCTTCTAATTTTGTTCAACATTTCTTTAGGTGCACTCTGCTCATGTTAATGCTCACACCTTGCAATGTCTTTTGGATGGAAGACTAAACTGGGGCGGGGGGGCGGAGAAGAGGGGTCACAAAGCCATGAAATATATCTGCAACGTTCTGTGTAGTAGCCATCTTTGCTGATACTACGGAAAAAAATAGAACGGCAAATTGTGAGGGACATGTGTGCATCATCTGGAAAGTGGCCTTGATGGGTTAAGTGAATGGGTTTGACTTAAGATAACAGATTGAGTATAACATGGGAAAGTGTTGCCCGCTATGGAAGGAAGAAGAGAAAAGCAGAAAATCATTCTAAATGCAGAGGACAATAAAAGAAATATCTTTTGGGAGTGCTGCAAAAGAACGAGTTAATGATGTTCTGCACTTAGGGTCTTACCAAGCTTTCTCAAGAAAAAAATGTGTCCTTTACAAGAGCATTTAAAACCTGGATTCCTTACTGGCGTGATTTGACTAGTTACTTGTAATGCCTATTTTCTTTCACAGACTATCTAGTAACGTTGCCCCATGTGCAGAAGTACCTGAAATCTGTTCGGTATATCGAGGAGCTGCAAAAGTTTGTTGAAGAGGACAATTACAAGTAAGTACATGTTTGTTCTACAACTATAAAGTATTTCGTAAAAGGACTACTTTGTTTGGGAAGTAGCTGATGTAATATATTGCTCGCTTGCCAATGCACTTCTGTGGCTTAAATGGGAATAAGAGATTCACAGGGGAATTGTTGAGTAACTTAGAAATAATGACTGCTTTACCTCAGGGTCCAGATTATTTACAATTTGTTCATAACAATGTTCATTAGAATTTTATTCTGGATGAGATAATTTCATGAACTAAAGCTCAGAAGTGCTTTGATTGTGCTACAACATTTACCAAAATGTCAAACAGATGGATTAAATATTGTATTCTTGACTGGACGCTTACGAAGAACTCTCTAAACAATAACTATGTTCCACAGTTCAGAGAAAAATGGTCGCAAATGATTATGATTAAAATCCAATAAAAGTAGCAAAATAAATACACATATACTGTATCCTTTTTCGTTTTTGAAGGGAATAAAAACTGTTCCCTTTAGAATAACAGCATTTGCGGCTTTGAAAAGAAACTGGTTCCAGAATTACAAGAAAAGCAAACATTATGGGTGATAGTTATTGAAGTTCACTTTCTCCTGTCCTCACAGAGTTAGTTTGCGTGGGAGATTGCTGTCATCACATGGCAATGATCATATTTTAAAGAAGGAAAAACATGTTATCAGCAATATAAAATTGCTGCAACTGGCAGACCACATGTAAACTACAGAGAGATGCCAGTCTAATGTGGTTCTTGGTCAATAGATTTTCCTGTGTGAAGCATTTTCTGCCCCCATAGAGCTTCTTTGTGTATGGCAGACATTAAGTCTATAATCATGTACCTCTGCACCTATTGGAGATCTCTAACTAACAAGGGTACACATTGTTGAGCTCTGTGGTCTTTAAATGTGCTTACTCTCCAAGTCTTGCTTTGGACTAGACTGGACTGGGCTAGTAAGAGGACTAACAATTCAGTGAGTTTATTGTCTAGAATCCCTGAAGACAGCAAGACAAACTCTGAATACCCATCTGGTTAAACAGGAGCATGCTTAATTTGGAAGGAGCAAAGTTCAAGGGAGCCCAGCTCAATGCAAGGCAGGGCTAGGCAAGCCAATCTCTGAGGATATTCAACAGTGTCAGAATGAAGATGGAACCAGACAGCAGAGGTTTTTAATACAGAACATCAACTCAGTGACAATATGATGCACAAGGGCTGGTGTTTTCTTGACAACACCGCTCATTTGAAATGCCGTACAAATTAGCATGTACATCTACCACAGCTTCTGTCAATGGCAAGGAAAAACTTCAACTTCACTGGAAATGTAAACAAGACAGGAACAGTTTTAACATGAGAAACCCAAGTTCAAACTTTTACCTTGTCCCATGAACTGAAAATAAATTATAGTTTTAATGTTCAAATGTTGTCAATGGCAGCTGTGCTTTTTTTTACTACTTATTTGACAAAATTTGAATGCTGCAGTGGGCTAACTGATATTCAAGTCCCATATCTTATACACAGATTGTTGATCTGGAATATAGATGAGAGGAACAGAGGAGAGGATTTATCTCTGGATTCCTGATTGCGACCACAATAGGGGCAGCAAGGTGGCTCAGTGGTTAGCACTGTTGCTTCACAGCACCTGGGTTCAATTCCCTCCTCGGGCAACTGTCTGTGTGGACTTTGCACGTTCTTCCTGTATCTGTGTGGGTTTCCTCCAGGCACTCTGGTTTCCTCCCACAGTCCAAAGATGTGCAGGTCAGGTGAATTGGTCATGCTAAATTGCCCATAGTGTTAGGGGAATGAGTCTGGGTGGGTTGCTCTTCAGAGGGTTGGTGTGGACTTGTTGGGCCGAAGGGCCTGTTTCCACACTATAGGGAATCTTAAAAAAAAGCCCAAAGACTACTGAGAAAACACAAAATGTAATATGTAGTAAAGATACTGAAATGTGAAGCAGTCCAAATTATGCGAAAAAATAATCTTCACATTCTAATTATGAATGTAGTGTCCAATGGTTTGACTGATTGGTGTTTGAGTTAGACTATTCACTGTTCTATGTAACTGTGCTTGAACACTTAAACATGTGGGTGGAGCTAGAGAGCAAACTGATATAGAGAAGCTTCGAGAGAAAAGCCTGGGTTCCTGGATAATCCTGTGATATTCTCAGAATCATCGAGGTTTTACAGCATAGAAGGAGGCCATTATGGCTCTCTTGAACTGGCTCTCTGAGCATTGAATTAGCACAAATCTCTTGCTTTTCCCAAATCCAAGGAAGGTTGAATGATAATTGCCAGTGCCTTGACAATTTCTATTTTCACTTTCTACAATATCCTTTGATGCACTGTTTAACAGCCTAGCAACTTTTAAGTACTATCAGCTCTTCTGATAAATCCTCCTTATCAATTTTAAAGTACTAAACGTAAATCTGTTGTGCATGTAGAACTCACGTCACCTCTACATTGTTCTGAGATAAATGAGACATCTAAGGGATACAAAGCAAACTGGACAATAAAAAATAATGGGAATTGGATTCTGGGCAGTATACTGCTTAATGCAATAAAATAGATTATACTTATTCAGACAGAAAAGAGTTTTGTCTAAAGAGATCATGGAAAAATGATTTTTTTTCAAAACCAAGCTTCTTGAGTGTCTGCTAAATTTAATGAGCACGGATTGCACTTTCTGTGGAAAAAGGAAAGGAATTTAGTTGACTTATTTTGGCATTTCAAAGTTACTGGAAAGTCTTGGCTTTGAACCTTGAAATAAAAACTGGTGGAATGGATTTCAATTTATTAGCACTTTTTTTTTATCATAACCTTCATTTTTAAAATAACTTGGATACCTGCCTGTTTCAACTCTTGAAATGTTACGTTGTGAATTTATCAAACCACTTCAGTCTGAATGCACATGAATTACTGACGTTATCTGACAAACGTCCCGCTTTATCCTTCGGTTTCCATCCAGTGCCTATTCATAGCAATTATTACGGTGTCTGTATGAAACAATCAAGATTCTACAGTGCGTGATAGTTTCAGTGCTGCTGGGGCCATGGGAGTTATATTTATGTACTGCATTTTGTCACGGTTGAGTGATAGCCTGTGACATACTTGGATCTAAACTTTTGTCAGATAATGGAAGATATTTCACAATGATACATTATCTTGGAGGTTTAACCTGTGGTTTACTGGCATCTGTCTCCTTCAACCACAAGATTGTAGATGATTTGTTGAAGGAAGGAACAGATTTTGCAGCTGATTGTGTGAATCTGTTCTTTTTCACAATTTATTTCCCTGTTCAATGTCATTTGCATTGAGCTGCTACGCACAGGCTGCGATGCCTATAGTGTATATCCCCCAAAATGGATCATTTCCTTCCACGCAGAAGCTTTATTTCCAAGTGCTTGTACTTTAAGTTCTGGCCTGTATCATATGAAAGAATGCTGCAGTATAGACTAAAAACCATGCTAACTTCTTCAACTGACTGTAACTTTAACATTTGCAGTTTTAAATAAGTGTAGAGGAATATACATCACCTTAGTGGTGTTGTGTTGTTTAAGGCATTTTCTATAGATATAGAAATGTCATGATTCAGTGTTACCGTTGCTATAGCAACATGAACTTTCACATGCCATCCTGGGGCTATGGATGGTGATGGCAGAGTCTCCAATGTTCTCTTCATCATGTAACTGACCAGGAATGCCTCACGGCTGGTCTTGCTTTCATTGTTGGGCATTAGAAGGATTTGCAGGTTGAATCTTGACATGTTTGGCAGCAGACTGAACCCACAGTCATCGGCTGTGTGTCTTGAAACCAGAGCCTCGAGGTTAAAGGCAGCGATACTACCCACTGTGTCACAGGACCTACTAATTATGGAAATGTAGAGAGATGTAATTGTCATAAAAGGTGAGATGGTAAACCAAGGCCTGCCATTGCATTCTGGAAATGTGATTGAAATAACGGTACGGAGGCTGGTATCCCATCACCCTTTATTTACATAGACACAGTACACTCTCTGTGACCCACCAGCTTGGAGTCAGTCCTCGATGTGAGCATTCTCTCTGAATCCCCAGTTTAATCTGTCAGCTAGGGCTCCCTGATTGGTGCAGGTTAACAACTCCAATCAAGGATCTCTTAGTCAATAATTTCCACCCGTTCTAATCAATATGGTAACAGACTTCTTGACACGATTAAATAAAGATTAAGCTGGTTGTCCCTGTTTGGTATCCTTTATTCCTCAACAAGTGCAACCAACATATGAATTATTTGGTTATTTGTGCCAGAATCATAAAATAAATTGGGGGCCTTGTTTGCACCTATACTACATGAGGCTGACACTGTAGTGCGGTATTGAGGATGCACACTTGGTCACACTCTCTTTCAGGTGAAATAGTAAAACAAGGCTCTGTTTGCTGTCTCTGGGGCGAATGTAAAGACACTGCTTCAAAGAAATTTGGGGGAGTTATCCATTCTGTCTAATAGTTATCTCTCAAACACAGCAGGGTCTGAAGAAGCATTCTATGGAACTCAAAATATTAACTCTGTTCCTGCCTATGCAGTCCAAAGATGTGCAGGTTAGGTGGATTGGCCATACTAAATTGCCCATAGCGTCCAGGGGTGTGCAGGCTAGATGTATTAATCATGGCAAGTGCAAGGTTACAGGGATAGGGTTGGGAGTGAGGTCTGGGTGGGATGTTCTTCAGATGGGTGATGTGGACTTGATGGGCCGAATGGCCTGCCTCCACCCTGTTCTATGATGTCAGAGCTGCTGAGTTTCTCCAGCATTTTAACTTTGCTTTTTGTTTTTTTCTGACCTCTGGTCACACAGTATACAGCTGTAACGTAACTTTTTTCTTCATTTCTCTATTCTTTAACTAAGGATTGTACCGAGGTACTGTGTCCCTAAGGTAGTGCTGTGAATAGATACTTATAAACTTTTCACTGTACTGACTTGAGAACGTGACAATAAAGTTAATTCAATTCAATTCAATTCCCAGTGCTGCTTTTGGGTATCCAGCATCCTCAGTAGTTTACAAAACCAGTTATCTTGTCATTATCACATTCTTGTTTGTGGGACTTTATATGTGAAAGCTAGCTGTGGGATAGTTTAGCTGCCTGAGGTCATAACAGGAGTATTATAATCACATAACTTTCCTCCTTCTTTATTTTGCAAACCATTCACTGGCCGTGAAGCACTTTCTATGGATCCGAAGGGAGTGAAAGATTCAATGTAAACAAATCTTTCCTTCATATACTTCAATGAATTTTGCATGTAGCATCAGAATCATAGAATCCCTAGTGTGGAAACAGGCCCTTTGACCCAACCAGTCCACACCGACCCTCCAAAGAGTAACCCACCCAGACCTATTCCTCTACATTTACCCCAGACTAATACACCTAACCTACACATCCCTGGACACTATGGGCAATTTAGCATGGCCAATTCACCTGACCTGCACATCTTTGTGACTGTGGGAGGAAACCAGAGCACCCGAAGGAAACCCACGCAGACACAGGGAGAATGTGCAAACTCCACACAGACAGTTGCCCAAGGTGGGAATCGATCCTGGGTCCCTGGTGCTGTGAGGCAGCAGTGCTAACCACTGAGCCACCGTGCCACACCTTTATTAGTATACAGACTTGACTGTTCTAATCCGGGGCTCGCCTCCCAGTTGTCAAAGCGAGTTCACAGCAGATCATCTGCCCATTGTCCTCCGCTGCATCAAATCCCACTCATTTATACACTATCTATATTGATGTACATTGACTCTCAATATCTCGAATTTGGAATTTTCATATTTGCATTTAAGTCCCTTACTAGGCTTTAGGTCTCCCTGTCTCTGTAAACCTCTTCTTCCTTCCTCTATCCGAGAATACGGAGAGAGGCAAGAACCAAATTGCTGGAGCATTGACAGACATCTTTATATCCTCTTTGGCCACAGGTGAGGTCCCAGAGGACTGGAGAGTAGCCCAGTGTTGTCCCATTGTTGAAGAAGGGTGGCAGGGATAATCCAGGAAATTACAAGTTTCTGAACCTCATGTCAGTGGTAGGGAAATTATTGGAAAAGATTCTCAGGGACAAGATCTATATATATTTAGAAGCAAATAGATTAGTGATAGACGACATGGTTTTGTGTGGGAGATGCACAGCAGTTCAGGCAGCATCCAAGGAGCGGTAAAATCGACATTTCGGGCAAAAGCCCTTCATCAGGGATGCCTGAACCATCGATTTTCCTGCTCCTCGGATGCTGCCTGAACTGCTGTGCTTTTCCAGCACCACTCTAATCTAGACTCTGGTTTCCAGCATCTGCAGTCATTGTTTTTGCCTTTGTGTGGGAGATATCATGCCTCACTAGCTTGGTCGAGTTTTTTGAGGAAGTGACAAAGATGATTGATGATGGTCAATGTTATCAACATGGGCTTCAGTAAAGCCTTTAACAAGGTCCCTCATGGCAGACTGGTACAAAGGATGAAGACACATGGTGGCGAGGTGAGTTAGTGAGAACTGGATGCAGAACTGGCTTAGCCATAGGAGACAGAGGGTAGCGATGGAAGGCTGCTTTTTGGAATGGAGGGCTGTGACTAGTGGTGTTCCACAGGGATCAGTGCTGGGACCTCTGTTGTTCGTGGTCTACATCAATTTGGAGGAAAGCATAGCTGGTCTAATTAGTAAGTTGACAAAGCTTGGTGAAGTTGCAAATAGTGAGGAGGATTGTCAGAGATTACAGCAGGATATAGATCAGTGGGAGGTATGAAGAAAGTGAGGACTGCAGATTCTGGAGATCAGAGTTGAGAGTGTGGTGCTGGAAAAGCACAGCAGGTCAGGCAGCATCCGAGCAGCAGGAGACACCTGAAATTCCTGATAAAGGGCTTATGCCCGAAACGTCAATTCTCCTGCTGCTCGGATGCTGCCTGACTTGCTGTGCTTTTCCAGTACCACGCACTCGACAGTTGGAGGCATGGGCAAAAAAATGGCAGATGGATTTTAATCCAGACAAATGTGAAGTGATATATTTTGGAAGGACAAATACGGATGAAAATCATATCATGAATTGCAGAACCCTTAGGTGTATTGATATGCAGAGGGATCTGGGTGTGCAGTTTCACAGATCACTAAAGTCAGTAGTGCAGTAAATAAGGTAGTAAGAAGGACCTATGGCATGCTTGCCTTCGTTGGAAGGGGCATGGAGTATAAGGATAGGCAAGTAATGCTGCAGCTTGATAGAACTTCAGTTAGGCCGTACTTGGAATATTGCGTACAGTTCTAGTCACCACACTATCAGAAGGATATAGATTCTTTGGAGGTTTACCAGGATGGTGTCTGGTATGGGGAATTTTAACTGATGAAAGGTTGGATAGACTGGGTTTGTTTTCACTGGAATGCAGGAGGTTGCGCGATGACCTGATGGATGTTTATAAGATTGTGAATGACACAGATGGAGTGGCAAGTATGAGGCTTTTTTTCCAGGGTAGAGTCATAGAGAGTCATAGTGATGTACAGCATGGATACAGACCCTTCGGTACAACCCGTCCATGCCGACCAGATATCCCAACCCAATCTAGTCCCATCTCCCAGAACCCGGCCCATATCCCTCCAAACCCTTCCTATTCATATACCCATCCAAATGTCTCTTAAATGTTGTAATTGTACCAGCCTCCACCACTTCCTCTGGCAGCTCATTCCATACACGTACCACTCTCTACATGAAAAAGTAGCCCCTTAGGTCTCTTTTATATCTTTCCCCTCTCGCCCTAAACCTATGCCTTTTAGTTCTGGACCCCCCATCCCAGGGAAAAGACTTTGTCTATTTATCCTATCCACGCCCCTCATAATTTTGTAAACCTCTATAAGGTCTCCCATCAGCCTCTGACGCTCCAGGGAAAACAGCCCCAGCCTGTTCAGTCTCTCCTTGTAGCTCAGATCCTCCAACCCTGGCAACATACTTGTAAATCTTTTCTGAACTCTTTCAAGTTTCACAATATCTTTCCAATGGGAAGGAGACCAGAATTGCATGCAATATTCCAACAGTGACCTAACCAAAGTCCTGTACAGCCGCAACATGACCTCCCAACTCCTATACTCAATACTCTTACCAATAAACGCCGCCTTCACTATCCTATCTACCTACGACTCCACTTTCAAGGAGCTATGAACCTGCACTCCAAGGTCTCTTTGTTCAGTCTCTTTGTCCCTAGGACCTTACCATTAAGTGTATAAGTCCTGCTAAGATTTGCATTCCCAAAATGCAGCACCTCGCATTTATCTGAATTAAACTCCATCTGCCACTTCTCAGCCCATTGGCCCATCTGGTCAAGATCCTGTTTTAATCTGAGGTAACCCTCTTCGCTGTCCACTACACCTCCAATTTTGGTGTCATCTGCAAACTTACTAGCTGTACCTCTTATGCTCACATCCAAATCATTTATGTAAATGACAAAAAGTAGAGGTCACAGGCCTCCAGTCTGAAAAACAACCCTCTACCAAAAGTCTTCTACCTTTGAGCCAGTTCTGTATCCAAATGGCTAGTTCTCCTTGTATTCCATGGGATCTAACCTTGCTAATCGATCTCCCATGGGGAACCTTGTCGAAAGCCTTACTGAAGTCCATCTAGATCACATCTACCATTCTGCCCTCATCAATCCTCTTTGTTACTTCTTCAAAAAACTCAATCAAGTTTGTGAGACATGATTTCCCAAGCAAAAAGCCATGTTGACTATCTCAAATCAATCCTTGCCTTTCCAAATACATGTACATCCTGTCCCTCAGGATTCCCTCCAACAACTTGCCCACCACCGAGGTCAGGCTCACTGGTCTATAGTTCCCTGGCTTGTCTTTACCACCCTTCTTAAACAGTGGCACCATGTTTGCCAACCTTCCAGTCTTCTGGCACCTCACCTGTGACTATCGATGATACAAATATCTCAGCAAGAGGCCCAGCAATCACTTCTCTAGTTTCCCACAGAGTTCTCGGGTACACCTGATCAGGTCCTGGGGATTTATCCACCTTTAACCGTTTCAAGACATCCAGCACTTCCTCCTCTGTAATCTGTGATTTTGCAAGATGTCACCATCTATTTCCCTACAGTCTATATCTTCCATATCCTTTTCCACAGTAAATACTGATGCAAAATATTCATTTAGTATCTCCCCCATTTTCTATGGCTACCCACAAAGGCCACCTTGCTGATCTTTGAGGCACCCTATTCTCTCCATAGTTACCCTTTTGTCCTTAATATATTTGTAAAAACCCTTTGGATTCTCCTTAATTCTATTTGCCAAAGCTATCTCATGTCCCCGTTTTGCCCTCCTGATTTCCCTCTTAAGGATACTCCTACTTTCTTTATACTCTACTAAGGATTCACTCAATCTATCCTGTCTATACCTGACATATGCTTCCTTCTTTTTCTTAACCAAACCCTCAAGTTAGAGTCAATTACAAGGAGAAACAGGTTCAAGGCGCAAGGGGGATATTTAAAAGCGATGTGTGAGACATGTTTTCAATACATAGGGTGGTGAGTGCCTGAAATGCGTTGCTGGAGGAGGTGGTGGAAGCAGACACAATAGCAACATTCAAGAAACACCTGGACAAGTACATGAATAGGGAGGGAACAGAGGGATAGTGATCCTGTAAGTGAAGAGAGGTTTAGAATGGAAGGCCAAAATGTGTTGGTGCAGGCCTGAAAAGCCTGTTCCTGTGCTGTATTGTTCTTTGTCCTTAACACTCCACAGTACTCGTTATTCCTTTGATCATCAGACACTTTGTGCATTGTCTATTCCCTTTGCCTGCCGCTAGCTCTTGGGTTTTCAAGGCCCCATGTTCCGGAAATCCATGGCTAAACTACACTGCCTTGCCATCTACCTGTTATCCTGTGACCACCCTTCAAACTGTCTCTTCTTTTTAAAGCAAGCTTTTTGGCAACCCACCTGAGTAGAATATGAAGCATTTGGGATAAGTACATTTTTTTCTCTTAATCTGCAACAAAATGAAAAGATTGTTATCAGGCAGATATGTGTTGGAGATTTTTTTTTAAGCAGTTACTGGCTTTACACAAGATTTCTGGAGTGCTTTGTCACGTTGAGTTGATGCAGAGACCATTGGAACTGCTGAGAAAAAGTTGGAGGAAATGATGAAACCAAAGTACATCATGGCCTAGAGGGAAGGAGTGCAGCAGTGCTTATGGATTGGCTTACTACAGTGCACAGCTAACACAGATACAGGGGAAAATTGCTGTCTCTTCTGGTATAAACATCAATTGTTCCCAATATTCAGTAATTCTGTCCCTTATGGCCCAACAGCTGCTTTGCTCACTGATTTCTTCTTCATTTCCTGCTTTGTTCCTCTCTAGTCTTTATCACTTTTCTGTCAGTTTGAGTTATATTGTCCTTCACCCCTCCGATCAGTAATTTTAGATAATCGTTCTCTCCCCTCACTTCCATCCAAACGTTTAACAATGCCTTCCCTTTACTGAGTGCCCTGATGATACTGATACACAATGGTGGGGCTCTCAAAGTGCCCTTGGGAACCCTGATCCCCGAGAAAGCATTTGGCTGTCAACCCATCTCATCTCCACTCCCAGAAGACTGAAACGTTTGTATTCATAAATTATTCTGCAAAAACTCAAAAATTGATGAGACACACAGCTGAGTATTTGGGAATGAGGGAAGGAAGTCTTTTTAAAGGCTGTGTGGGAGTTTCTGTGGAGCTGAGCTGCATGGATTTTTACACTAGTTACTGCATCAGTGGGAATGTGACAGAGCAGGAGACTCCCCCTCCGCAAATTATGGGCAGATGCGATTCATTTAGAAGTTGCAGCTCTCTCTGAGGAAATTCTCGGTTGTTTCATCACTGGCAAGGCCTCCTGAGCTGTTTTCTAACTGAGGAGCTGAGCTGAGCCACTCCAGTTGCAAGAGTCAACTCATACTGCCTTGGATCTGCAGGCACATGTATCTAGGCCATTCCAAGTTTCCAAAGGGCCTTAGTGACCCAGAGGCAAGAAGACAGTCTTAACAAAAGACAGTAATACTGTCACACTGGCCCTGAATTTTGAAGTATGTGAAACCCGTACGTCACATTTGTTTGTATTATCGTTCCTTCTCCCTGTGGGGGATCAGATGAGTCTTCAGGAGAATCAAATACTTTTGAATTGAATTGAGTATTGAACTGTGTGTGGAGAGTCTGGGCCACAAGATTTCTCTTACTACACATTAGTACACAGACTACACCAGGATTTTGTCTATACATTATCACCATGCTGCTAACAGGGAACTCTCAAATGCTTTTGTTTATGATCCACTGTGGGGGTAGTTCATAAACTCTTCTGTCCTCTATGTGTTAGGTGAATTTTTTTTATAAATGGTAAATTTAGTTCCTTTGCTGAATAAGTAATATCTGCTGGAAATGAACGTAAATGTATCCAAAAGACCCTGATGAGTGAAAGATTTTTCCAATGGCTTTGATTGATGTTTATCATTCCACCTGCATTCTTTCCCTCTCCTCCATAGTCTTTGTGCCATTTTGTCCCTTTTCTGATCACTGCTTCCTTTCCTGGTTGTCTTGCCAATCACAACAATGTGCACAGCCAGTGATTTTAAAATGTGGGCCTTGCATTGGCAAAACCACGCGCCAAATTAATGAAGTGTCATAAGAGTATGTTACATTATGTTCCAGAATTTTCAAACACATTCCTTTTTCATGCAAGAAAACTCTCTCGTTTTTTTTAAAATCCAAAAGTGGGGGCATGGGCCTAAGACATTTTGCAGACAATGCAAATTGTACATCGAACCAAATTTGAAATTAATAAAAGCCACCTGTTACAGTTGGTGCCTCTCAAGATTCAGTTCTTGTGCCCAATACAAATCTCGCCCCCCACCCCCACCTCCCCCCACCCCCCCCCCCACACTCACACACACACATTCTCTCTCTGTCAAGTGTACACATTCTCTAACACACAGACATATGTGAAAGCGAGTATGTGTATATGTGCGTGCACATATGTAAACACACTCTTTTGCATATGTGCATGCATGTGCTGATAGACGCAGACATGGTCTTTCACATATGTTTGTGCTTGCACTTGCACGCAGACACATGTACACAGACCCTTTCACACCAGCATGCACACACATTCTTCTTCACACATTAGGGAGAGTGTTGGTCTAATGGTATTATCACCAGATTATTAATGCAGAGACCCAGGGAGTGTTCTGGGAACCGGGATCCAAATCCCACCTTAGCAGGTAGTAGAAATTGAATTCAATAAAAATCTCAAGATGGTGCCAGATTAAAGTAGAGCTGGATTTGGGATCATGTGCGTGCCTTTGAATAAAGTCAATTGAATGAGGTGATAACCTAGTTATGTTATCATGAGGCTATCAATCCAGGTAATGTTCTGACCATCTGGCTCCAAATCAGATGGTGGGGTTTACGTAAAAATAGTCAAATGATAATAAAATAATTTTCACAAAAACCCAGCTGGTTCACTAATGTCCTGTATCCCTTACCTGGTCTGGCCTACATGATCCACAGAAATGTGGGTGATCATGAACTCAGCCCTAGGCAATTAGGGACAGGCAATAAATGCTGGTCTAGTCAGAAATGTCCACTGCCATTAATGAACTTAAAAAAAGGATTTCAGTAAATGTAGAGACAGTGGTGTGTGTTTTTGGACTTATAATTTCAACGACTGGGAGAATACAAACTCTAGAGACATTAGCTTCATTGTAGCAGGAGGAATTCAAATTTAATCTATTAATAAAGCTAAAATACAATATTAATCTTATTACACACTGGATTATTGTAAAAACCTGTTGGGTTTATGAATGTCCTGGGAAGGAAATTTGAGATCCTTACCTGGTCTGTCTTAGATCTGACTTCAGACTTAGACCAATGTGTTTGGCTCTTAACTGAGATTTGAAATGGCTGAGCAAGGTTCTCTGTCAAGGGCAATCACGCTTGACCTCAGCAAACAATGACCTCAACAGCAATGCCAACATATCAAGAACAGATGAGAAAAAAGATTTGAAATCTTTTAATTATAACCCAGGAGACTTTACGCGGCCATGGGATTTAAAGAGGAAGGTACATCATCCAGTTAAATCAAATTGCCTGACCGGTGACACTGGTGAATTTGTGAAGTTGAGCAATAAATCGAACCAAAGCATCAGACCTTTAACCATTTATAGAGAAAAATCCTCAAGACAAGGGGGAGCGAGCATGGGTGTTTAGCACAATGTATGAGGTGGGCTAGAATCTGGCATGTTTAGGGTAGATCCACATGTGGATCAGGATTATTAATATCCCTAAGACTGGCTGGCCTTCTTTGCTAATACCAGTTATCAGGCGCACACATTCAATAGCTCATTGAGGCCGACGATAGAGCCAAATAATGGGAGCTATTAGTGCCTGTAATTACGCAAGATAGCAAGTTAAAAGCTAGGAAATATAGGCTGTTGAGTTTGAATTGTTGTTCCTTCAAACCCAAAATGGTCAAGGCTTGAAGGAAGATGGCCATCTTTCCATTTGAACAAGAAAGTTATTGAGTGAACAAAATGAAGTTTATTGCATTCTGCAAATTTTCATGGATCATATGAACATGACCTACATTACTCCAAGAGACTGTGAGGAGCTCTCCAGGCCCAGGTCTGTCTCCTACCAGCTTCTTCCTTCCTCTGATCAAATCCCTGTCATGTCAGCACATTGAGTGGTATGTAGTGAACTTAAAATTTAATCCTTCCAAACACCCAGTCACCAGTTCTTAATTAGTGCAGATAACTGCAAAGAATTAGTTGCGGGTTTATGGATTCTGGGTCAGGGAATTGCTTTTTAGGATGCTCTTCTGAGGGTCATTACATACTTGATGGGTGAAATGACCTCTTTCTGCACTGTAGGAATTTTATGATTCTATTAAGCGCAGCACAATGGCTCAGTTGTTAGCACTGCTGCCTCCCAGCGCCAGAGACCCAGGTTCAATTCCAGCCTTAGGCAACAGTCAATGTGAATCTGCGTGGGTTTCCTCCAGGTGCTCTGGTTTCCTCCCACAATCCAAAGATGTGCAGGTTAGGTGGATTAGCCATGGCAAGTTCCTCTTGGTGGCCAGGGATGTGCAGGCCAGGCGGGTTAGCCATGGGAAAAGCAAGATTATAGATTAAAATGGGAGGCTGGATCTGGGTGGGATGCTCACCAGAGAGACAGCGCAGACTTGATGGGCCAAATGGCCTCTATCTGCACTGTAGTGATTCTATGTCAGATCATTTAGAACAAATATAGATTATTAAGGAATCTCAGCATGATTTTTGGAAACAAAGACCCTGACTGAAACATCAACAACCTGAAATGTTGACTCTGTTCTACTCTCTCCATGGATGCTGCCTGACCTGCTGAGTTATTTCAAACAGTTTCTGTTCTCGGCTTGGATTACTCACATCTGCAGTAATTTGTTATTAGGCTGACATTTGAGTTCCCAGTTAGTGTTGACATCCTTGCTTATACCCATGCTGGTGTTTCTCATCAGAGTCACACCCAATGGCTCTTGCCTCCTGTTGAAAACCATTGGCATCTCTTCCTTTCTTTCCCCTCTGCCCTTCAGTGACTAAATTACATAGGCACCATCTTTCCTCCTCAGTCATGTCGTTGTTCATTCCCACCCGCCCAATCCCCATTTTCACATCGACACTATTCTCTTCAGAACCCATTTTTAACTGCATTTACTACTGCAGCAGTAAAAGAAACGTGCCCGAGGACAAGAATTGCTGATCTTAACAAAACATTGACAGCGATGTTAATGTTCTTCAGTATCAAGGACTGACATCAACCCTTCTCCTTCCACATGGATTTCTTGAATATTGTATAATAAGGGATTTTTCCATTCAGACTAGAGTTTGCAGCCCCAAAAGTGGATTTAGAATTGTTTTCAGTATATCCAAATCCACGCCAGTCAATCAAATGTCTGTGGACATTGCCGTCTTATTTGGAATCATAGAGATATACAGTACAGAAACAAATATTTCAGGCTAACTCATCCAAGCCGACCAGATATCCTAACTTAGTCTGGTCCTATTTCCCAGCATTTGGCCCATATCCCGTTCAATCCTTCCGACTCATTTACCCATTCAGATGCCTTTTAAATGTTGTAATTGAACTAGCATCCACCACATCCTCTGGTTGCTTATTTCTTCAGTTCTTGTAAAGTAAAACCTTCCAGCATTATGTTTGACTCATATATTTTTACTCATTAATTCTTTCAGATGTTGTTATTTGTGTTCCAACTTGTGCCTCGAACCTATAAATTAGTACAATAGAAATGTCACCATTGGAATTACTTTATCACCAGTGATCCATCTCATTGCAGTCGAGCACGTGCATTGAATTACGTGTTACTTGGTCTTTGGAAACTATTGCGCTATCTGTTTAATAAACTGCTGCCAAGGTGTCTGGCCTACAGTCAGAATAGCCTCTTTGTTAACACTTATCTCTTGACTTTTCGAGTGTTTAGCTGAACTCAACAGGGCTCCTGATAAATTATATACAGAAAACATGTTGTCTTCAAAGTTTGTTTTTACAGTTTAGAGTACAAATGCACTTTGTTTAATGCAAATTGAGGAGAATTCCCTATATTTTCCAATTTTGACAGTGTTGGGTTTGTCAGATTGCCCAAGGTGTTTACCCACAGTCAGACAGACCACAGCCTGCTTGGGTCTGAGTCAGCAACCACATCAGAACAGTGCATCCTCTCACTGCCATTTTGTCGTATCCACTTCGCATGCTACAGTGAGGCCTCATGGTTCATGGAGTGATGAAAGAATGTGCTCATGTTGCTGAAGGTACATCGACACTGAGACTAAAATTACTCTTGACAAAGACCTTACAGAATCTGTATGGAAGTAACTAAGGAATAGCTACCAGGGATAAGTTTGTTGACTTAGGATAGAGAAGATCCTGATGATGGATGCACTGTCAAATTCTGAAGAAGTAACCAGAAGAAATTTTGTGAAAGTGGAAAACTCCAGCTTGTAACAAGGCAAAAACCTGGAGATGTTCCAGCCTATCCACTTTCCCATATACCTCAGGAACTTGGAGGATAGGTACATGTCTGTGGAAGGCAACATAAGCTTTTGAAACGTGGATGCTAAGACATATGCTAAAAGCTCAATTTACAGGCCAGAAGACAAGGAAAGCTACTTGCAAGAACAGAAAAAAAAACTCTTTTAAAAAGTAACCTTTAGAAAAGAAAGTGCCATTATTTTGGTCTGCAAAGCAATAGAGCTCTCTCAATGCACATGGTGGACTGCTATGAGATGGATCACTGAAGATAAAGTAATTCCAATGATGACATTTCTGTTGTATTAATTTATGGGTTCGAGGCACATGTTGAGACACACATGACAAAATGGAGGGTGGCAGGAAGAGGGTATTGTTTGGATGTTGGATGTCATGGAGTGATTGAAGTTGAGTGACAGCGGATGTTACAGTGGATGGTAGACCAAGACAGGCAGTCATGACATTCCATGACAGTAGATTCCCTGCTGGAGATAACGACAAGCAGCAGCAGCAGCAATAATGTAGCTGCAGGGTCAGTGGGAGGGTCTGGAAGCAGAACTGTCCTCCTCACTTCTACAGCAGGCATGACTACTGGATGAAATTAGAGAAAGCTTCTACATGAACTGACCAATACCTTGCAACTGAAGTATGAAAAGTTTAAATAAAACTCTGAAATTTGATTAAGGCCGTCCAATGCCAATAAATATCTTGCCTTTTTCAAGTCATTTTGTGTATGAACTAAGTTGGGGTTGAAATCATACATGATCTGATGTGGACCTAAAGGATTATCATATGTCAAGTTGTTTAGAGTATTTTTTAAAACCTGTGTGATAATTTATGGGTTAGTAAATTACTGTTGCTACGCAACATTGCTACAAGGAAAAGTCCGTGTCAGCTCAGTGATTTTCTTCACTTGAATCATAACCCAAACTCCAGATGTGCAAACACATTTCTCTGCTGACACTGCAGGATGTTCCATTATATCACAGTGCATTTGTAAATGCTGTTTGAGAGAGGCTGATGGTGTCATTACATTCTCATAGCATGTGATATATCGGTCTCAGGCACCTTCTTCCTTGGAGTCATTTGAAGTGTGATACACTGACAGAAGCTTGCTGCTCTGTGTAATCTAACAGCTAAACTTTAGCCCAGACACTGATGTGCCTGTGAATAGAATATCTGTACATAACATCTATAAACCCATGTTGGATCTTTCAATACCGTGTTGACCACACCTTATGCAATGAAAGATAACATAAGCATTGCTGACTTGGGTAGATATACCTTGCTGGCGGTGCAATAGACAACCCAACACTTAGTAAGAACAACATTGTAACACATGCTACCTTCCAACTGAGCCATTAACCCCAGGGCCCATTCACATACCCAGTTACTGAAAATAACAAACAACAAAATCACGGCAATACTCAATTTACCAAAACAGCAGAGAGCCCTTTTTTTTTAATGCTCTGGACGTCCTTTTTCCATCAGATAAAAGCCTAATGTTATCCTGAGAACATGCATGATGCTGCATACATTATTTTCCTTTTCCAGCAGGTTCCTACACTGCAACATATGGACTGGAATAACAGAAACGTGGCTCAGGGATGGACTGGACTGGCAGCTTAATATTCCAGGATATAAATGCTACAGTGTAGGAACATATAGCTAATAATTTTGCAGTTGACCCCAAAATTGGAGGTGTAGTGGAGAGCGAAGAAGGTTACCTCAGATTACAATGGGATCTTGATCAGATGGGCTAATGGGCTAAGAAGTGGCAGATGGAGTTTAATTTAGATAAATGAAGGACGCTGCATTTTCGGAAAGCAAATCTTAGCAGGACTTATACACTTAATGGTAAGGTCCAAGGGAGTGTTGCAGAAAAAAAGAGACCTTGGAGTGCAGGTTCATAGCTCCTTGAAAGTTGAGTCGCAGGTAGATAGGATAGTGAAGAAGGCATTTGGTATGCTTTCCTTTATTGGTCAGAGAATTGGGAGTATAGGACTTGGGAGGTCATGTTGCAGCTGTACAGAACATTGGTTAGGCCACTTTTTGACTATTGTGTGCAATTCTGGTCTCCTTCGTATTGGAAAGATGTTGTGAAACTTGAATGGGTTCAGAAAAGATTTACAAGAATGTTGCCAGGGTTGGAGGTTTTGAGCTATAGGGAGAGGCTGAATAGGCTGGGGGTGTTTTCCCTGGAACGTCAGAGGCTGAGGGGCGACCTTTTAGAGGTTTATAAAATCATGAGGGGCATGGATAGGATAAATAGACAAATGTCTTTTCTCTGGGGTTGGGAAGTCCAGAACTAGAGGGATAGGTTTAGGGTGAGAGGGGAAAGATATAAAAGGGACCTAAGGGGCAACTTTTTCACGCAGAGGATGGTACGGGTATGGAATAAGCTGCTAAAAGAAGTAGTGAAGGCTAGTACAATTGCAACATTTAAAAGGTATCTGGATGGGTATATGAATAGGAAGGCTTTGGAGGGGTATGGTCAAGTGCTGGCAAATGGGACTCTATTAGGTTGGGATAACTGGTAGGCATGGATGAGTTGGACTGAAGGGTCTGTTTCCATTTTGTACATCTCAATAACTCTATGACTCTGTAATCCCTCCTAATGGTCTGCTGGTTCACAGGGTTTTTTTTAAACTTTGGAAATGAGTTGTGTACTCAGACAGCTGTTGGCATCACGTAGTAAGATGGGAACTCGAAATTTGAATTCCAATTATGTGTGGGTTTGTGTAGGATGAAGGAAAATGTCTGACCCTGTAATAATGGTAACAAAATGGGTCGATAAACAATGTAGTTACAAAGAGTAGTGTGTATTCACCAGAATGGTTGGATAAAATTGTGGTTTAGAGATTATATATCTGGAAGAATGTTCTATGTCATTAAATCCTTCAGAAAAGAAGCTGAAACAGTGAGGGAGGCCTGTACTGTTGGAGATCCTTCTCGAACTTCTTTTAAAAATGTATGCTGTCAGGAACCAGAAAAAATGAAGAATCAACTGGTTACTTAAAAATAATGTATAGGTTGTACATTGCTTGCTGAGTTGGTAGCTTTGTTGTCAGACTTCATCATATGAGGTAACATCATCAGTGAGCCTCTGCTGAAGCACTGGTGTTATGTTCCACTTTCTGTTTGTGTGTCTTGGTCTGTTGTGATGGGTGATATCACGTCCAGTTCGTTTTCTCAGCGGTTGGTAAATGAGGTCCAAATTGATTTGTTTATTGACGGAGTTTCAGTTTGAATGCCAGGCCTCTAGGAATTCCTGTGCGTGTCTCTGTTTAGCCCGTCCTAGGATGGATGTGTTGTCCCAGTCGAAGTGGTGTTCGTCATCGTCTGTGTGTAAGAATACGAGTGATGGCTGGTCATGTCTTTTAGACCCCATTTATCAAACTCTGAGAAAAAGCAGCAAAAATGATATCATCCACCTTAACAGACCAAGACACACAAATAGAAAGCAGGATGAATACCAGCACTTCACCAGAGGCTAACAGATAACATCACCTAACATGGTGACAAAACATCTGAGAACAATCCTTCCAGCTCAGCGAGCAAACTTACAACCTGAACGTCAACCTAGCTATAAATTTTCTCAAAAATCACAAGTAAATCTATCTATACATTGCCTTCCCTTTCCTAATGTCCGAGATACTTTATGCAATAAATTGCCCGTCACGTGAAGTGCCCTGATTTTTATCCTGAACAAGAGAGCTCTGCTAATGGAATGGACAATCAACATCTGAGTTAGAGCTGTTTTGTAGTCATAAATATATCATTTTGTAGAGGCTCCCTGTTTAGTAGCACTCCTTGTGTAGGCTAATGTCTGTTCAGAAGCATGTCAAAGGGATATTTAGGGAGGTGAAGAGAAACTAGCAATAATTGGAAATATTTCCAGATGTAAAATACAAGAAATTCAGTATCATAAAACTAAGATGAACACTTTGTGCCTTAAATAAGGATGAATCTCAAGACTAGCAGAAGATACTGAATGCATGAAATGAATAACTGCTTAACGAATTCAAGCAAGAAACATACTGTTGATAATATTAACATTCAAATACTTAAGGGTACTGTGTGCAGTTGTGGAAGTCACATTTTGTGAAGGATTTGAATGCTTTGACGAAAATGCAGAAGTGATTTACAGAGAACAGTTCCAGGAATGAGAAATGTCAGTTTTGAGGATAGATTAAAGTAGTTAGGAATGTTCTCCTTGGAGAGCTGAAGGAGTTTTGATGGAGGTTTTCAAAATCATGTGCAGGCTGGATACAGTAGATAGGGAGGAGCTGTTTTTGTCAATGAAAGATAAAAGAACAAGAGGCAACAGATCTAAAGTGCGATGCAAAAGAAGTAGGTGTGCTGTGACATAAAACATTTTCACTCAGCAGATACTTTGGGGTGTGGGATGCACTGCTTGGAAAAGAGATGGGGGCAGCTTCAATTAATGCATTCAAGAGGAGCATTGGATGATTACCTGGAAAGAAAGGGTGCACAGGGATGTAGGGAAAGGCAGAGGATTGGCACGAAATGATAGAACCAGTGTAGGCATGATGGGCTAAATGACCTCCTTGTGCACCAGAGCATTTCTATGATCGTATTCTAGGATTCGATATTTTCATGCATGTGTTAATCCATTTAAAGTAGAACTCAGCCACTTCACCCAATATACATTTGAGAAGACGGTCGTACCAACAAGTTAAATATTCAGCCCCTGATATGGTCCTCAGTAATTTACCCTGGCGGTGATTCTCTGCGGAAGTCACCTTCCTTTATACAGTACAAGTGAGTGAGAGAGCCACTTTCTCAGTGTGAAAGCCCTGTATCGTGTAACCTATTGCCAATACTCCAAGCAGAAAGGGAAGTAAGTTCCGAAGAGGTTTCAATGTATGGATGCAAATTCGAGTATATGGGTCTGAAGGGGTTAATACTTAACTGAGTTCAGGAAGCACTTGGTCAAAGGAAAGGAGTCAGTAGGAGACAGGCTCTAACATGAAATTGCTGCTTTGAGGGATGTCTCTCCTGAAGTTTGGAATTTATTTAAGGTTTCCATGCTTCAGGTAGATGCTAAAGTTTACAGAGAACAAGTTGTTGCAGTTGCAAGCATTCAGCTTACCATGTCAATAATAACATTTCAGCCCAAGCTGTGTAACTGAGACCCAAATTAAATGCCCCCACTCCATAAATATTTATAGCCACCCTTTTTAAATTCTTGTCCAAGGATAGGATCCACCTCGTGCACAACTTGTTCAAGCAATCCACGATGTGGAAAGAAATCTAAATTCTCCCTTCCTTTCTGTATTATCCCTGACTTTATACTCCCTTGTCATCATTTTGTAAACAGGTGGAAACTATTTTACACCTGTCGCCCTCTCGAATTCATATCTGTCAAAATTCCTGCTCCATTTAACTTTGCATTGCACCAGTCAGCAAACCAAAGTGCAAATCGACAACTGAAACCTCCCATCCTGAGTATCACTGTAGTTAGTTTGCTCTGCTTTTGCATAATCATGTTAATCCTTTCTATACTTGGGGAGCTCAGTGTTACCCACCATAAGCACCAGTGCTGTGAACAATAATTTTGTACCAATCCAGCAATATTTTCTTGTTTTTCATTGTATGCCCCGTCACGTTTTTTTTTATCATTCTTCTCGCAGAAAGGTTTGGAAATGTGTTGTGTTTAAATGACATGTGGGTTCACACAAGTTCACATTCACCTTACAGTTACATATAACAGCTGCTGAAACAGAGAAGAGTGTATTTATCAAAGATCAGGGCATTGAAGATGTCAGGTCAGGTGGATTGATGTGCAGAATGCTGTTGCTTGTACATTCCTTCGAACTCAGAAAGTAGCAGTCAGCAGATTGGCCCAAAGATCATTCATTCAGAGTGGTCACTTTCATTCCTTAAAAAATAAGATCTCATTGCAAGGTATCCTATACCAACAAGTGGAGAAGCACGTTGGCAATTTCAATGGCAGATCTATCAGCGTATCGGTGAGCAGGGAGAATTTGAGAAGTCAAGTCCACCAACTTGCTGTGTAATGGGAATGAGTAGAGAGTAAAGCAGCTGTGATCATCATTTCAGACCTGTCTGCAGGAGGAGGGGGCTTAAGCAAATGTGGGAACACTGAGATCCACTGTCCGTGCACAGACTCATGTGCATATGTGACCAGTTCGAACGGGCCTCGGGGACCAAGGTAAACCGGGGCAAGAGCGAGGCCATGCTCTTCGGGAACTGGGCCGACCAATCCTCGATCCCCTTCACCGTCAGGACTGACCACCTGAAGGTGCTAGGTATTTGGTTCGGGGGGGCTGGGGTGTGCGCCAAGTCTTGGGAGGAGCGTATCAGCAAAGTGAGGCAGAAACTGGGCAGATGGAAGCTACGGTCGCTCTCCATCGCGGGAAAAAACATGGTCATCAGGTGTGAGGCACTGTCATTGCTATTATACGTGGCACAGGTCTAGCCTATTCCCAGAACCTGTGCCGCTGCAGTCACCCAGGCCATCTTCCCGTTTATATGGAGATCAAAGATGGACCGGGTCCGAAGGGACTCGCTGTACAAAGATCTGGGCAACGGGGGAAAAAAATACACCCAATGCCACCCTCACCCTGATGGCCACCTTTGTGTGTGGCTGCATCAAGCTGTGCGTGGATCCCTGGTACGCAAACACCAAGTGTCACTATGTACTGAGGTTCTACCTGTCCCCGGTGTTGTGAAGGATGGGCCTGGCCTCGCTGCCATGGAACGCTCCGAGTAGTTGGACCGTTCCGTATCACCTGTCCTTCGTGGAGAAGTTTATGAAGAAAAACACCTTTGACCACAAGTCCATCAGGAAGTGGTCAGCACGTAGTGTCCTCGAGACCCTTCGGGAAAAGGAGAGAGCGGATCCTATCGAGCGGTTCCCTGAGCAGACTGTCAAAGCCATTTGGCAGAATGCCTCATCGCCAGAACTTTCCAACAAGCACCAAGACATGGCTTGGCTGGTAGTGAGAAGGGCTCTGCCTGTGAGATCCTTTATGCACACCCGGGCCCTCAGCCGCACCGCACGCTGCCCTCGAAGCGGCTGCGGGGGGGACAGACTGTCACACACCTCCTTCTGGAGTGTGCCTACGCAGAAGAAGTCTGGAGAGGAATGCAGTGGTGTTTGTCAAGGTTCGTCCCGAGCAGCGCCGTGACGCAGGACTTCGTGCTCTACGGCCTGTTCCCCGGGACGCACACCGAGACGAACGTCAACTGTGCCTGGAGGATCATCAACTTGGTGAAGGATGTTCTCTGGGCGGCCTGAAACCTGTTGATCTTCCAGCTAAAGGAGTTGACCCTGACTGAGTGTTGCAGACTGGCACATTCCAGGGCCCAGGACTACGTGTTGAGGGATGCGCTGAAGCTTGGGGCAGCTGTCGCCAAGGCGGGGTGGGGGAAGACCACTGTGTAACGTCTGCCTGCCTAAAGAAGAATAGGGGGCCCATGCAGTTATTTGGGCTCTGCTGACGCCTCAGCTCAATATATGGGCATATGATTGAACAATGTATAGACCTGTATATAAAAATGATAAATTCTGATCTCTGTATGTAAATGTTGACATATGTATGGCATGACCAACTGTACAGACCATCAAATTATTTATGAATAAAGTATATTTTTGAAATAAAAAAAACTGAGAGACACTCAAGGGAGGTTTTAGCCTAGTGGGATTATCACTAGATTATTAAACCAGAAGCCCAGGTAATGTTCTGGGTGGCCTGGGTTCAAATCCCACCATGGCAGATTGAGAGTTTGAATTCATAACACACAAGAAATCTGGAAGTCTAATGATGAAATAAAGCTAATACTGGTTGTGAAGAACAACCCATCTGGTTCACTAATTGTCCTTCAGGAAAGAAAGCTATTGTCCTTACCTGGCCTGGCCTATATATGACTCCAGATCCCAGCAGTGTGGTTGACTCTTAACTTGACTCTTGACTCTGGACATTTAGCGATGAGTAATAAATACCGGCCCAGCCCGTGACACCTGCATCCCGTGAATAATAAGAAGACAAAGACTGACTGACTGAGAAAAGGGGCAGTGTAGCCTGGCTTAGATTGCATTTGCAGAAGAAAGTAACTGGGATTTGATTACAATTATTCCATAGGTTTGCTCACTGTCAGAGCAGTAAAGCAGTTTGATGATTCGTTGGCCAAATCACTAAGTGTCAGGTCAGCCAAATGAAGAAGTTGAGCAGTGCCTTTTGGTTGATATTATAAAGCTGCCCCACCTTTGTACACCCTGACCATACTTCATATTAGGCTGCACTCATGCATTTGTGAATGTGTCATTCCAGAATTGGCCTATGGGAGCAACAAGAAATACGTCATCACAGAGTCTCTGAAAGTTGTAGCAGCTCCTGCACATTATACCCTGGCCTGGATTGTCCCTCCTGAGATGGGTAATGAGGAAGATTTACCCCTATTCTCATTCCAGGGCTCTGGCATGGAGTCCAACCTACTGTTAAATGACAAGGAAGGCTGTTTAAAAGGCCAACTCCATTCTCTGGGACACCATTCTCAGTTGTTTTCATAAATATTAGGCCCTCCAACCCTCACCCCAAAGTGCTTTGCCCGCCACCATTCCCCACATCCTTATCTGTCAACTCCCACCAATCCAAGCATTGAACTACTTCCCACACCTTCAAAATTCCCCCTCTCACTCCATGCCCTCGACACACCACAATGACCCATTGTAAATTATGCTAACCCACCCATCCCATGGCCACCTTGTAGCCCCCAGCTACCACCTTCATGTCACCTCATCCCAAATTACACCTCCCCAACTCATCATTCTTTATTTTCACACATTCCATGCCAAGCTGTCCAGTATCCACCATTGGTAGTACTTAGGAGCCATGCTGAGATGAAATGAAATGCAGTTTTGTAAAACCAATATAGCCAAGATCGTTAACTCTTGAATAATCTCTTTGAGTTTTCAAATTAACTCCAAGTCTACTGACCCCAATGTGATAATCACAGGTTTTGGAAAACAGTCAAACATGAATAATACCATAATGAAAGCACTTCGGATAGTGTCAACAGATGTCGATCAAAACAACTAGAAGGGATTTTTACGCAACACTAACAGACATTGGCAAACCCATTCCATTGGTCCAAGGTTTAAAGGTTTGGCTGGGGTGCTCTTTGGAGGATTGAGCAGACTTGGTGGGCCGAATGGCCTCCTGCACAGTAAAGAATCTATGACATTGCTGAATCCAATATCAAGACGTTTAGTATTCTTCCAGTACTCTTCTTTCGACTGTTTTGAGGCAGTTTCATAGAATAAAGCAGTGTTTAAATGGAGGTGTATAAACATGACTACCTGTTACATGAGAAAGATGTCTCTTTATGAATCCACATGAAATTGCGCTGGCAAAGTTGTATAGCCAGTAATTGGAGGATTAGATAGGGACTGCACATATTTTAAAGTACATATTCCCAAAAAGAAAAGATTCAAAGATTGTTTCAACTGGAAGTGTGTGCATTTTCCCTTCCTATATTTGTTCTCACCTCATCCTCAAGTGGCCATTTCCAGTAGTTGGTGCCTGTTATATTCACCTCGCCCGTGTATGTAAGAAAGGTGAATCATTCTGTCAGGAAGTGGTGGTAGTTTATATACTGTCTTGTGGGCTGAGAAATATTTTTGTGCTGTAATGTCTGGTTTGTTCCTCAGTAATTGAGAATATACATGTAAGGAAAGATCATTCAGCCAATAACATCCAATTCTTTCCCAGACACTGTACAATATCACTGATTAGACTAAATTAATTTCTGCTAAAAAGGTGTTTAATGTCTCACTGGCCTCCAGATGTACTTCAAGCAAAGTTGCAAAATAGTTAACTCCAGTTTCATCCCACATTGTGAGTTACTTCTGTCTCGGGAGCTGGAGTGGTTTTGTGCTGGGTTTTAAATGGACTAGGTCTGTTTTAAAGTGGAATCAACCAGCTGCCTCTCTCATATATGTGAGTTCTGAGGTTTCCTTTGTTCTACAGCAAAGTCATTTTGCACCTGGTCACTATGTGTATAAATATCTCCCCCCAAAGCCATTATCCCTTGGCAAATTATTCTGTGGAGAATGTTTGACCTTAAACGTATTTTTGTCTCATATCCACGGCTGTCTGGCCAAAACACAACTGTTTATGTTTCCATGGGAACATTCGCAGGGATAATTCATGTGGGTTCATATGGGTGATAGAAGTCTAAAAACATAATTTCCAACTGCACCAGGTGTTAAAGCACAGCTCACTGCAAAGGTGTGAGCATTACCAATATAGGGCAAATTAATTAGCACTGAGTGGCATTTTCTAATCAACCTGTCCAGAGATGTTATGACCATTCAGTGGGACTTGAACCTGGGCCTCCTGGCTCAGAGGTAGAGACACTACCACTGTATGGCAAGAGCCCTGACTTGCATTAATACAAAATTACACCATGTTTGTAGATTGTCCAAAGCGCTTAAGGTCACAGACACCACGATTATGGAGGTCAATGTGCACCCATCAAGGTCCCACAGACTGCAAGAAGGCAAGTGAATAGATAGTGTGGTACTGGATAGTCTGGTGGTACTGGTAGGAGGAGATATGCTGCTAAGGGCATTGTGAAAATCCTGTCTCTCTGTGCAGTGCCATCTGTACCCACCTGGGCATGCGGGCAGACCATCTGTTTCTCACCTGGAAGATGCATCTCTGACAAGGCAGCACTCCCTCGGTTGTGTTTGTCAACCTAGATTATAGACTCCATCCTGGAGTGAAGCTTCAGAGGACAGCTTGATCCCACTGAGTCGAGCTTTCACTGTCACCATGTTTTTAACTCATTGCGCAAGCCTTTGAGGTATGGGCTGCCACCAAGACATGAAAGCACATCGGAAAAGGCCAATCAGCCCCATGAGCCTGCCCTGCCATTCTGATCATGGCTGATCACTACCTCAAAGTTATTTTTCTGCATGATCTCCATATCCCAGATGTCATTAATTACTGGAAAGCTATCACTGTCTACCTTGAACATGCATCATTTCTGGGGTAGAGAATTCCAAAGATTCGCCAGCCCTGAGTGAAGATGTTCCTCTGCATTTGATTCCAAAATGGCTTGCCCCTTCTCCTGAGGGAGGCTTTGAGGCCTGCTCCCACAGTCTGGTTGAGGTTAAGCTAAGGATTGAGTTCTGATTTGTCAACAGATATGCTTTAGAATGCTCACATCTTCTCCGTGCAGAAGAACCACTGGGAATCCTTTGTGCCTAGATCACTATCTCTATCAGAATCAAGTCCAGTTGATTGTTTTTCTCAGTAACACAGTGGCCAGTTCGAGTACCTTGTACCTGAGATTAATTGACTTGGCACAGACCAGCAATTTTACCTCAGAACTTTTCTTGTCTGTATTGCTCTGTTAGTTCAATGGGTTTGTGCAGTGACTATGAAGAGACCTCTTTGTGGTTTACCTGGGAGTGTTCCACATGTGAAGACATTGTTATACATAATTGAAAAAAATGTAAAGTTGCTCTAGTCCTACTGGTCTGTAGGACTGCGCCCTCATGAGAGGGAGATGACTGGTGGTGATTTAACCTGAGGGTTGGCACATCTCGGATAAGGGAAGAGGTTGAGAAGGAGAGTCCTTCGCAGTAAACTCTGGTATTAGGGAAATTGAACACATGCTATTGGCGTTACTGTCTGGCATAAAGCTGTCCATCCAAGTAACTGAGCTAAGGGACCACCTACAATTAATTGCATCACATTGTATGTGCTTGGGTCATTTCCACACAAAGGAAGTTTCTATATCAATGCAGACAAATGGTAAATCAAATATGACCTCCCAATAAATTACTCAAGGTTAAAATAATGTCTTTTGATAACTACCTTTGGGACTAGATTTGGTTGGGATATCTGGTCAGCATGGACATGTTGGACCAAAGGGTCTGCTTCCATACTGTGCATCTCTATGACTCTGACTCTACGACACATCCAAGTGCGTAAATATCTTTAGTAACAATTGCTTGTATTGATTGAAGCTTTTGGTGAATAGTCTGTCATCGTACCAAAAGCATTTTCTTTATCACTTTTACTCATAGGAATCCCTTCACTGTGGGATTGGTTGATATTTGTTCTTCAAATGCACATTTATGTCACTTAAAATCAATCTTGCGTTTCTTCATCTTGACCAATTAGTTGATCCCAATATGTCAGATGGTTGGTACTGAACTGTAGATGGGGTTTGTGCCTGGAGACCCTATGGAATCCCCATTGTAGCACACTTCCAAAGAATTACCCAGGAGATTGAAGATTCCGCTGGATAATTCGCCACCCCTTGGCACCCCCAAAAGAACCTGGAAAGATTTGCTGTTATTAACTAAGTAATTACTGAAGCAAAGTTAGGCTATTAAATGCCTCGACTAACTCCTGACTAACTATTCAACTGAGTTCCTTCCCCTTCCATGCCACATTCTCTAGACCCTGACCAGATACCAACCTCCCTTATACCCCTTTTCCACTGGGTCACAACATCCCTCAGAGACCTGACATCCACTCACCCACCCACCAGACCCAACATTCCCTCTCTAGCTGAGAGCCACCCTTCCCACTTCCCCTGCTCTAGACCAGACAGCCCCACTCCATTGCCAGACCTGATTCTGTTCCTAACTCCTCCACCCTCGCTTCAGATCTGACCTCCTCCTTTCCCCAGGTCTGGTCTACTCCACATCCCATTCCCTCACCACATCCCATTCCCTCACCACATCCCATTCCCTCACCACACCCCAATCCCTCACCACACCCCAATCCCACATCACATCCCATTCCCTCACCACACCCCAATCCCTCTCCACGGGCCGTAAAACCCTGCTGGTCTTGGCCCTCCAGTCATATACTCTGGACCTGACCTCCTCTTGACCTGCGCCGGACCTGACCTCCCCGGCCCTGACCTCCCCTTGACCTGCTGCGGACCTGACCTCCCTTCCCTTGACCTGCTCCAGATTTCACCATGTTCCCTATGCTTCAAACTTGACATCCCTTTCACTCTGCTGGACCTGACCTCCCCAGCCCATTTTGCGCTTGTTGCAACAAACTCCCCCCTCCTCCGTGAGATGATATTCCTCCCTTTCCTGCCACCCAGTGGGCACGGTATTTGTCACCAACGCTGGACTCTCCTTTAGTTACCAGGTCAACACTGTCTAGCTGGTACCCAACCCTACCCACATGACAATCTATCAGCCTGAACTCGACTAGAATCCTACTCCATCCCGGTGCACTACAAACCTGCAGCTAATCCTTCTGCCACCCTAACCTCGCGCCTGCCTTTCATACTTGCAGTTGTCAAAGAGGTTGGCTGTGTTTCTGGCCCTTTCCATTTTCAGAATACGGCAACTGACTGCTGACTGTGGCTTTGGTGAAGAGGGGTTAAGGTTCGTCTTCCCCTGACGGTACTACGCTATGAGGAACCTGTCGGAAACATGGAAATCTTTAGTGATGTCAAGAAGAATGAGAGAGTCTGAAAATCTGGCCTATTGTTTGACAATGGAATAAGGTCAAAGTCAGCATGAATATTGTAAAGTGCTAGGCACAGGTCAGACAGAGAGCGCATTTCCCTGACACTACTTGGATCCAGTCCCTTCCCCCAGATCGGAAATAATGTTGGCTTCATTGTGTATTTTCAATTCTTCCTTTTGGTTGGAACCTATTTATTGTTATGTGCCTATCTAAGCACAGGAACTATTTGGCCACTCAATAATTGAGTTTCCTTTTCTTGCCACTTGGAACGGTTCATTTTGTTCTCTTGGGTCCCATTTCCTCCGCTGAGCTACCTCTTTCCATGCTCTCAGTGCTCTTGAAGTGGCTGTCAATTGGAAACCAGTTTGTGGCCTGGATATTGTGAGGCTAATAATGAGCAGGCTGTCAGTGCTGCAGTTATTACAGGGAGAGTTATTACTAGCAGCAATGTTGGATATTTGAACATGTTCATTTACAATCGAGTGAGGAGAGTTAGAATGGTTCTTTTCTTCCCCACCCTTGCTTGACTGAATAACTTTTTTTTAAGTGTTTGCTTGTCAATTCTGAGAGTGTTTGTGACTGTAAAAGTTGTAGTTTTTATTTACATTTTGTTTTGGAAAAGTTGAGGATTTTTTTTAAGTTTTAAACCAAAATCTCTAACTGTCACATATGCAGTTACACAAAAAAAGTTTGCAAATTGGGAAGATAAATTAGTGGATAATTTTAACATCCAATAAAGAGTGAACTGATCCAGGTCTCGTCGGTTGGTGGCTTGTATGGGTTTGGACTGGGCTCGGTTTTCCTGTGGCTTTGGTGTCTAGACAGTTTAAAGATCCAGTCTTTAGACTGGATGATTTATCTGTGCTTCTGAACATAGCTGCTGGATTGAATTGTGTAAATATATCTCTGCCTGTGGCAAATGGATGGTCAAAACCAGCAGGCAGAGTTCAAGTTTGAAGGATGGATAGAGGGGGAGAGAGAGAGAGAGTGAGAGAGAGAGAGAGAGAGCGAGGAGAAGTGAGGCTCACACAGGGTCCTTGCCACTTCAACATCTATTCCACCTCTGACTTAATCCCAAATGAAAACAGTTTCTCCAACACAAATGGCTTGTCGCATTATCCTCTCTCCAACTGACCTCCAATCCACACACAATCACAGCAAGTGGATTCCAGTTGTAATTTTATTAGATTATGGCTGAGTGAATTCTTCTTTCAGTCAGGGTGCTTTATCTGAATTAATCCATTGAATACTTGTTCCTCACACAGTTCATTCAGGATCTCCTGCATATGAGGACAGGAACTAAGATAATTGTCTTGGGCTCTTCCTGTCAGGTTTGCTCCCACAGCTTTGAAATTTTGTCACGTACAGTGATGGAAATATTCATCCCTCTTAGAAGTTGTCGTTTCAAGTCACTGGAACATTGCCTCAGTTTTTTTAAAATCAACCACGTGGTTTCCAGTCAGTATTTTCAAGAAATCTTTTATTTAGGAAATCAAGGCTTCACAACAGCCGTTAACCTTGGAAAGCTGGAAGTGCTGTTGTGGTACGGAATCTGTACTGAAATGGCTGTAAGCATGTGAACTCAGGGTAATTGCCCATTAATCTCTGCAAAAGATGGATGAACTTGTTGTTTATTTAAGCTTTCTGGCCCTGAGGGGTTAGTTTTAGAAGTGTGGAGGATCATTTCCTCAGAAAGAAAAGAATTTGTTTATTTTCTTTTTTATGTATCCCCTTAATTCCAGAAGCACATTCCAAGCTTTACTCTGCATCCTGTACAATAATGTGAATGCAATTCTATTTTTTTTCCCTTCCCCATTTGCAGTCTGCATGTCTCAGTGAAGATCCTTCAGTCTAGTTGATTGAAAGGTTGCCCTGCTGTTTGTCAAATTTACAGATTCCACTGTATTGGATCAGCCACGGGATTTGTAGATATCTCACCTGATAAGTCTGACAGGCGATGCTGTGTGACTGTATGTGAGGTGAACAGTAAAAGCCATTCCTTCACCATTCACCAATGCTGCAATGGGGCAGAAACCTCTCAATAACAACACAGAAAGTTGCAAATAAACATTTGAGAAAAACTGGAATTACACAGCAGGCGGTCAGCATTTTTAAAAGCGATACAGCACAGTTCAGCGTTTGATCCAGTGATGCATGAGGTGAAAGTGAGGACTGCAGATACTGAAGATCAGAGTTGAGAGCGTGATGCTGGAAAAGCACAGCAGGTCAGGCAGCATCCGAGGAGCAGGAGATTCCTGATGAAGGGCTGCTGCCCGAAATGTCAATTTTCCAGCACCACGCACTCTCGTCAGTGATACGTTGTAAATTCTTTAACCGAGACTGTTAGTTTATTTTCTTTTCTCATCATCTTCAATTGGATATTGTAAAGGACACCTTGTGTATCCCCTCAGAGGTCATTATAGTGTGAAATTGGCCAGATCAGCCAAATGTCGTTCAGCTCTCGCAATGTTAAGTTCCACTCATTACAGCAGAAGAGAGGATCAGGCGAGCTGGCTATCTCCATAGTGGCCACTTCATATCTTCTCTAAAAAAATTCAAATTATCCCAATAGATTTTTTTTCCTGTTGTGGGAGGGAATGAAAATTGCATAACTTAAATACACTTTAGTTGAAATTCAGGGTGAATAATTGTATCAGATTTAGAATTCCCTGGTTATTTTATCACAAGAAGCAGTACAGTTACACCGCCTTTTAGATGTGTTTCTTATTGAGTAGCATAATGAATACCATACTGAATGTTGAGTGAATGTCTTGGTCAGACTGTTTCGAACTGAAATAACGCTATGTGGATTTGGCTGAGAGGTATTTTTTTAATTATGTACAAAGTAATTTCTGTAAAGTTTAAAGAGCAGCTGGAGTTGACTGAGAGAAGATTTTAACACTTGACTATCTCTATATCTGAGCAGGCTTTCATAACATTCCAGATAAGTTCGTTGTATCAAATGTATTTTTAAGTCTGATGATGTAGTTCTTATGTTTCAGCCTTTAATGATTCTGGTTTTATCCGGATTGTGAAAGAGTACAGATTGAGCTAAATAGCTTAGTCATAACTTGGATTGTTGAGTTGCCCTTCTGCCTAATTACTCACTGCCTCAGAAAAATGAGAACTACAAGATGGCTCCACATGGTCAAATCCCAAAGGCAGAGTGTCACAATCTTCTACTAAAATTGGCTGCCTTCAAGGCCTAAAAGATTGCAAAAGTAATGTTGAATAAGTGAGTCTTTGATTTAGTTTAATTTATGATGGAGTTGAGCAAGTTTCTGATCCTCTGAAACATCTTGGCCAAGAATCTGTGTACAACACAGGATGGGGAAGAGTTTAAACAAAGTAGGGGGGGGAGAAAGCTTAAAATACCACTAGCATGTCTGAAGCTTCAGAACTTGAGTCCAAAATTATGACGTGGCCTTTGGGTTTGTGGCCCCTGTATATTTTATTGAGTTTCGTCTAATTAATTTTGAAGTTTTGATCGATGACTTCCTCTTTAGTTGACTCTTTATCCTTTGGTTCCTTTCAAATGCTGCCTTTACAGAAAATAGTTGTCTAGGAATTTGGTGCTGTTTTCCTGTCAATTTCTCATTCAGGGAAGCGAATCCATGAAATGGTAAGCATTGGGTGATATGTTGCTGCTGAATTGTTCCTTTATCTGAAATGCTGGGGTTCTTGTTGCTTCAGTAACTTTTTGAAGTAGTATTCACAATTACTTAAAATCCCTTGGAAGTGGAAGGTATAACAGTATTTTAGACTTTGTCTGACAAATGTTGCTACTTTAATACTCAACAGAACCATGTGTGACTCTCTGATAACAATGATCTTGAACTAAAAAGGATGCTGGATCTTTCCTGCACTTTATCTTGAGTACATCACCCCTTAACTGTGGCACTTGCATATATTTTGCATTTGTGTGCAGTTCTTGGAGAGGCCCAGTGCTTGACGTGAGTTGAGGTGTCCTGCTGTTTGTCGTCACCAATATGATGTGTTAATTGGACTAAACCGTAAAATGACTCAACTGCAATTATGGCCAGATTTTGACATTCTTGTCCAATGTTGAATAAATTTTGGTCAGTTCAGATTTGTTATGCACATGGATTGAGCGTGATCGGCATGTAATGTTGTTCAGCTGTTTCTTCAAATAGACAGTTGTGCAAAACATAGAGTTATGCAACAGATGTAGGGCAGTGCTCCACAAACGTATCCGTGCGGAGGACCCCCTGCACACATTGATGCAGTTCTGGCAACCCCTGCAAATGTTGGCACTGCCCCTGTTTCCCTGTGAACACTGACACATTTCCAGGAACATTTTACAAGCACTAACAGACTCTCTCTCGGGGTTCCTATCATGAATTTTGAAAGACTGACAGCTACCCAGAAGTAAACAGTGCTATCGCTGTGGAAAGCATTTCTTCAATTTGTTGAGTGCAACAGGAGTGCGATAGGCTAACAAGTCAGTGACTACAGAAAAATACATCAAATATTGGACAGAAAGTATTGATCCTTGGGACTGTCTTGAATCACGGCCTGTCTAATTTAAAAATGGGATCATTCTTAGTTTATTGAGCTTTTCAAAGTAACAGATTTGTTAAAGGTTTGATTAAAATTGCCAGCTTTCCGTAGGATACTAATCCAGACCTGCCTCCTTTTTCAGTTGAATCTTGGTGTCTCACTTACATCTGTAAGATGTTAAATGCTGCCCTGAGCTATGTGGAAATGACACTGTGCATGTGGCCAACATAGTTGTGTCTAATATCATTTCTCTTTAAATTACATCACCCTGATTTTCAGATTCCCCGATTAAAACCTTATTATTATTAATCTCTGCTTCTACTTTATAAAAAGGAAATACTTCCATTTAGTAAGTGAAGAAATGTATGTCTTAAGTTACAAGTTGTGATAAAGATCTTTGCACCCAACCGAAAAGATCCCAATTTTGCTGAGAGCTAATAGGTTCGGACTTGCCACCTTCCTCCATCTGACCAGGGATGCTGAACCTGTGTTGCGCTCAGAGCCAAGCAAGGGAGGCCATTGATACAGGGACCAAAACAAAACTTTCAAGGACCATCTTCAAGCCTCCGTGAAGGTTGGATGGGAAGAAATGAAATTGTAACCAAGATGGCGATACATCAATGACGGTGGTGCCAAGAGTTTCTGATCAACATGAGCAGCCAGTTACTCGGCAAGATGGCGGTGGTTCATTCATTAGAACTGCCGTGGACAGCTCTGCCTAACAGAATTATTGGTGTTTTTTGCCATCTCTGGCTAACTTCTCTGAGAGAATTGTTAATTTAAAACTTTGAAAACACATATTTGTTCACATTTTGGAGAGGGAAGGATGCCAAAGGGAAAGGGAGCGAGCAAACAGCAGCAGGGAGGACACACCCCTGCAGCGCTGGGCATGCCAGAGGCCAGATCAAGGGCCTCTCCTGAGGCCCTGAGGGACTTTGTGGACCCACAGGAATTGGTGGCGGTGATGACGAGACTTGTCGCAAAGGTTGAAACTGCAATCAAGGAGACCTGTGCCCAGGTCCAATTGGATGAGAGCTCCAGGGCCTCGGGGTGCGGCTGGAGGAGGGAGAGGGTCGAACCACAGCCTCTGAAGTGGTGATCATGACTTTGTCTGGATGGATCTAGGTGCTGGAGCAGGAAGTGTGGGCTGCGAGATCAGGCTGACGACCTAGAAAATCGAGCTCAGAGAATGATTCTGCAGATTGTTGGGCTCCCAGAGGGTGAAGAAGGTGGGCAGCCAGTCAGCTTCTTTGAATACTGGCTACTGAAGTTCCTAGGCCTTCAAATTGAATCTGGACGGCTGCATATTGAAAGGACCTATTGGGTGGCAGTGCGCAGGTCTGGGCCGGTACAGTGTCCCCGCCCGGTCCTAGTGCACTTCCTCACATTCAGGGACAGGTAAAGAGTGATAGGAGCCTCCAGATTACTAGGGAAAGATCCACAGGCACTGCTGAACAAGGGGTCAAAAGTCATGTTCTTCTAAGATTTCTCAGCAGCTGTAATCCAAAAGAGGAAGTCCTTCGATGAGGTTAAAAAGAGGCTGAGGAACCTGGGCATCAGTACTCCATGAGGCACCCGGCGGTGCTCAGTTTCAGCCACGAGGATTCGGGTTGTACGTTTGACTTGGCGGGTAAAGCCAAGAACTTCATAGACACTCTAACATAGGCCGACTGATCTGCAGAATATGGTTAATGTTTGTCCTCTTTTCCTTCTTTTCCTGTGTTTTCCCTTTATCCTTTTTTTTTTGCCTCTCAACCTAATTTTTTTAAGTGAAAAAAATCTTGGAATATGTTGTTTCTATTATATGGGAAATTTAATGGATGCTCTTTGTTGCTTTCCCCATTTTTTTTGTTCTTTTTCTCTTTTAGTCATTATTGGAGTTGACATGGAGCCAGGGATGAGTGGAGTGCTTATCCTGATTTTGTCGTCTTTTGTTGACTTAAGGATCATCTCCTCGTTTACTTATTTATTTTTGCCTAAGGCTGGGGCACAGTCCATGCTTGAAGGAGCTGTGAAGGGGGGGTTGGGCAAGGTGAGTGCCCCCTATGGCAGAGTCTCCCATTTAAGGTTTTACGGTTGGTTTTCTTCGTAGTTTTTTCGTAGCAATTGATGCTCAGCATATTGCAAGCAGGAGATATGGCTAAGTGTTATGTTAATGGTGCACCTGGAACATCAAGGGAAGTCATTCACTTGTTAAAAGGAAAGACTTGCTTTCTAGCCTAAAGAGAGAGAGAATTGATATCACCCTTTTGCAGGAAACCCATCTTGACTATGGGGAACACCTGAAGTTACAACAGAGGGGTATGATTGGGTATTCTTCATCCTTTACTACTAAAAGTAGGGGAGTGGCTATACTTATCCAGAAAAAAATTTCCATTCACATTATTAGAGCAGGTGAAAAATGAACAAAGCGGCTTGTGATACTTAAGGCCCTGATACTTGGGGAGGAATATGATATCTTAAATGTCTACTATCTTTTGGTGCATCCCCTCAAATTTTTGACTAGTGTCTTTTCTAAGTTGAGTGCCTTTGGAACATGACATGTTATTATAGGGGAGGGGGGGATTTTAATTGCCTTTTGGATCTGACAGTGGACAGGATGTCTCGTAGGCCCCTAACTATCTCTTCGCAGGCCAAGCAGGTGGCTGGCTTATGCAAGGAGTTGGGGCCGGTGGACATTTGGAGATGTCTTCACCCTACCAGCAAGAACGTCACCTTTTTTTCAAACCCACATAAATTTCACATGAGGACTGATCTTTTTCTGGTGGCTTCAACCCTTCTGGATTTGATTATGAGTTGTAAAATTGGGAACATAGCTATTTCTGATCACACAGCGATACATTTGGAGGTTAGGGCCAAGAGTGAGGGGCTAGGTTTGCGGCACTAGCGTCTGGATCTATTTCTCCTCAAGGATTCCAAATTTGTGGAAGACATTTTGAGGGAGTGTCAGGAATTTTTGACTATCAACTCGGGTATGGCTGGTCGTCCATCTATGCTATGGGAAACCGTTAAGGCCTTTGCTAGGGGATTAGCTATTTCCTTTTCGGCTAGCCGGAAATGACAGAAGGAGGAACAGTGTCTACTTGAGACACGCTGAAAGCTGCTGAGGCGGCATATTTTGCATGGCCTTCGGTGACCAAGCTACAGCGGATCACGCCTCTCCTGGCTGCCCTGAATTCAGTCTCTACACAAACCGCACAGAAAAATCTTGCTTTTGCTAGACAAATGCTGTTTGAGTTTGGGGATGGGCCTGGGAAGTATTTAGCATATCTCACGTGGAAAAAGCTTGCTTCCTAATCCATTACAGCAGTTAGAGGCAGTGCTGGGGTCCTTAACATGCGATGCCAAAAAGATTAATGAGGCTTTTTGGAGTCTTTACTCTGAAGGTTGCGAGGATAGGAGGGGCAAGATGGAAGCCTTTTTTAAGAGCCTAGACCTCCAGGGGTAACCCTGGAGCAGGCCTCTCTCTCTCCTTAGTGCTTCCTTAATGGTTCAGGAAATACAGGGGGCAGCTAGGCACCTTCAGAGTGGGGAAAGCGCCTGGCCCTGATGGTCTCCCAGGTGAGTTTTATTAGGAGTTCAAAGGGATTCTGTCAAGGACAATGTTGGAAATGTACAATCTCTCCTATATGCATGAATGCCTACCACCATCCTTGAGAGAAGCTAATATTCCCCTCATTCTTAAGAAGGGGGAGGTTCCTGAGGATTGTGCTTCATATAGGCCCATCTCTCTACTAAGTTCAGATTTTAAGATTCTGTCTAAGATTTTGGTGCTGAGATTGGAGAAGGAGTTGCCCTATATTGTCAAAGAGGACCTGACAGGTTTTATAAGGGACTGCAGTCTTCTAATAATATTAGAAGATTGCTGAATATGATCCAAGCATGTCAGCAATGATCGATTCAGGGGTTGGTGATTTCCTTAGATGCAGAGAAAGCATTTGACCAAGTGGAATGGCTGTATCTCCTTTTATGTCTTAGAATAGTTTGGGTGAAGTCTGGGGACTTTAGGATTGGCAGGGGTAGTCATCAAGGCTGCCCCGTCTCACCGTTGGTGTTTATGTTGATGATAGAGTCACTGGCAGAGGCCATTTGTCAGAACACCCACGTAACCACTGCAGAAATGGGACCGAGGATACACTCTGTGCAGATGATGTCCTCTCTACCCCATCTGATACAATGTATTAATTCAGTTGGGGCTATTTCAGGATATAAGATCAACTTTGCAAAGTTGGAGGCTATGCCTTTGGGGAACCTCAAGGATGTGCCAGAGGTTGAAAGGGCCCGAGGTTCCCCTTTAAGTGGTCACAAGTGGGATTCCGATACCTAAATATTTTTATTACCCTCATGTTTGACCAGTTATTTCAAACTAACGTTGTTCACCTGCTCGACAATATTAGCCAGGATCTCCAGAGGTGGGAGACTCTTCCAATTTCATGGTTGGGCTGAATAGCTCTCATTAAGATGAATGGTCTTCCTTGTTTGCTTTATCCCTTGTGTATGCTCCCTATGATGTTTCCCAGGTCAACGCTGCGGAAATTTATGGGATGGTTTGGTTCCTTTGTCTGGTGTCATGGGCGGCCCCTCATCAAACTTACTAAATTGCAGTTGCCTCAAGGATGTAGAGGAGTTGATTTCCCAGACATCAGGAGGTAGCAGTTGAGTTCCCTTCTGTCCTTTGTCTGCGATTGAGTAGGTAATGATCCAAACTCAATATGGCTGGCTATCAAGGCCTCCCAGGCAAAGTGCTCTCTTATTAGCATGTTGTTCATGGATAAGATGAAGACAGTTATGGAGTACTACCAGAACCCCATTGTCATTAGTACGGTCAAGGCATGGAGGGTGATGGGTGATGTGTCAGAGTGAGGGTTTCTTATCCAAGACTTCACCACATATGCTTATAGTTGGTATGCCAGGGTTCTGACCAGAAATGGTGGACTCAGGGCAGCAAGAGGAGTTTCTGGTTTGGGAGACTTGTTTGAGAGGGAGGTTATGGTGTCCTTCAAGCAATTGAGCTGCAAATAGGGGTTGTCCAGGAGAGATCTTTTCTGTTTTTTCCCAGGTTAGGGATTTCATCCAGAAGAAGACTACGCTTCTCTCTAAGCCCTATAAGCCCGATACAGAGAGGTTGTTGCTACGTTCCACAAGCACCCTTTCGGTTAGTGCCCTCTATCGCCTCCTGGGTGGCAGGACCTGGCAGGATATTAGCCGGTTATGTGAGGTCTGGGAGCAAGCGCTAGGAGTGGAGATCTCTTCTGAAATATGGGAGAACATATGGGAGAATGTTCGAAAGATCACAATCTGTAATAGGACATGCGCTACACAATTAAAAGTTCTGCACAGGGTTCATCTGGCATCGCACCATCTGGCAAAGCTTAAGAAGGGGCATCTCCAATGTGCCCCAAATGTAAAATAAGTGTAGGTACTCTTACCCATTGCTTCTGGACATGCCATAGGCTCTGTGCGTATTGAAGTGCTGTGGTGGGAGAGATAGGGAGGGTATTGAGGACTGAAGCTAAAGTAGACTCGATATCTCTCCTCCTAGGTGTACCAAATTTATCATTTTTAGACAGGAATGGGAAGAAACTATGTAATATTCTTACTTACTGTGCACAGAAGAATTTTCTGATGAACTGTGCGTCTGAGAACCCGCTGGGCTTGCTGGGATAGCGGAAATTAGTTATGGAGCTTATTCCCTTAGATATTTTCACAAATACATACATACATACAACAGACCTATTTTATAAGACATGGCAGCCCTCCTTGAGTTATTTGGATACAGATTTGTCTTCTATCTTAACTAGGGCATTTGTTTAACCAGGATGGTTAGGTTTGCTAAGTTCTGGTCTCTGGAAGGAGGACTCCTGAGTAAATACAGAAATATACAACACTCCTGTTTTTTACTTGGGGGCTTTGCACCGAGCATTGTTATTCTGTGTTCTTCTATGTTCTGTTGTTTCTTTTTCAGTCACTTACTTATTTATTGGTGTTGTTTTGCACAGTGTTTAGTTTTGTTTTGTATTATAGGGTAGGGTAGTGGACAGTAGTTGTATTGTAATTTATGTTTTTTTATTATACTGGTATTTTTTTTAATAACTTTGTATTTTTGTGAAGTCAAAAAAAGGTTTTTTTGCTAATAAATATATTTACAAAAAAAACCGTGAGCAGCCGCAGAGAGAAAGAGATGGAAAGTCTTGTACATGGGACCAGTAGGGTTAATACTAAGCGGTGACGTAAGCAGTGCCCATTAAAATGATACCTTATGGACTTGTGGAAGAACTACTTAGGTTCGACCATTCAGGTTCTCTCTGTGAACTATCGCATCAATTTCCTGTAACTAGTTACTAACACACTGTAACTGAGGGAACAGTGGCATAGTGGTAGTATCACTGGATGTGTAAGCCAGAAATGCATGTTATGATTCTGGTGACATAGCTTCAAATCTCACCAAAGCAAATGGCTGAAATTTGAAATCAATAAAACATCTGGAATAAAAAGTGAGCTCAATAGTGACCACTGTTGATTGTGGTAAAATAAAACCCACCTGGTTTCACTCATGTCCTTTAAGGAAGAGGACATGCCAGTCAAAATGTGATTCCAGAAATATTGTTGATTCTCAGCTGGCCTTTAGGCAGTTAGCATTGGATGATAAGCGTTTATCTCGCCATCCTGTGAACCAATAAAACCAACCTTGTTGTTCAGTGTGGTATTTCTCTAAGGAGACCGAGAAGTTGTTTTCTGTCGCTAGCCTGGACCAAGGGTCAGCTGATCGCCACACTTGGAGGACAGGGCCAGCAAGCCTACGCTGTGAGGAGCTGCAGACTCCGTTTAACTGCACATATCACAGACTGCTGCTCACGCCAATAAACAGCCAGCACCTCCAGTGGCCCGTGTTGCTACCTTCACTCTGGGAGAGGCTGTGAGGCAAGGATACGGCTCATCAGCCATCTTCAAACCCACAGCCAACACCGACGTCTCGCTTAAAGCCAGCCACCCACAAGAAAAGATCCTCCTCCTCTCCTGGCATTACCAATGCTGACCGTTTGGTGAAACATTTGCCCTAGGCTGTTCCCAGTAGACACAGCTCTTGTTTGGCAGTATGACAGCATGGGAGTATGTTGTGGCTGCCTGGAGCACAATGATCAATGAAGTGTTGACAGCAAACAAATGAGATGCCAAGGAAGGCAACTGTCCAGGATTTATAAACTTAGTCAGCTGTCCTGGAATCTTCTTTGATGTCCTTGGAGAAAGAGGCTGTGGTTAAGTCTTGCAGATGATGCCCTCAGCTGGGTACAATCCATATGTTATACATGGAGCAGGCTACTAGACTGAAGGGCCATCATTTATTCTGTGTTCTCATGTTCTAAACCTCACTGTAACATAATGCCCTGTCAACTAACCATATCAGATCACCGTCTCCCATGTTAGTTTTTAAAAGAGCACAAAGGGTTTTGTACAAACCAGTATGTCCCTTCCCAAAACGCTAACAGCAAGGAGAACAGCCCTGTGCAATTAGTTGTGTTAGTTTGGACCTTGTCTCCTGCATGAAAAGGAAGCTGGGATCTCATCGTCACCTCCAATCTGGGGGACTGCATCACCCATAATGCAACACTCTCTCTCCCTGAGCTGCCCAGGGCCGAAGTTTGTCATCAGCTGGTGTGTCTGTTTACTGACACTAATCTGCCTCCAGCCGTGTTTGAGAAAGTCAGATCAGATCTAAACCGCTCTCCTCTGCATGCAGGATTTATCCATCCTCCAGGTGAGAGATTGGAGGATGGGACAGTGTTTCATACTGTCAGGGGCTCCCTCCTCTGCATCCATCAAGGCCTTTCAGCTAAAGCTGACTTTACTGTTCATGCAATGGAGAGGGTTGTCCCTCTACAATCGTGGCTAAGCAGCTGGACGCTTTGTTAGCTTATTTATTATCTGCTCTGGAGGTCACACACTCTGTCTATCTTTCCATTTGTCTGTCTCTCTCATATATACACACGCCCTCATTCTCACACACACACTCTCTCTTGCAATCTCTCTCTCTCTCTTTTTCTCACTGTCTCTCTTTCTATCTCACTGGCTCTCACATTTGCACATACTCTGTCTATCTTTCTGTCTGTTTTTCTCACGCATGCTCTCTCTGTCCTCTCATTTTGTATCTGTTTATGTCTATCTGTCTCATATGATCCCATTCTCTCTCACTGTTTGTCTTTCCATCTGTCTGTCTCACAGGCGCATGCACTCTCTCTCTCTATCCAGTCTCACGAGCAGTTGTGAGCTTGGTCACTGTCATTGCTGGAAGGCCTCCTGTTGTGTGTTCACTGACTCTCCTGAATGAGATACCAATCAAGGCATCCTGGAAAAATTGGTGTTGGGGAACTGTTCCTGACCCAGTGCAGGGTCTGGATCTGCATTTGATCCTGGTACTGGGGTCTTGAATTCATACAGAAAACCCTGACCCATATCACCATAAATTAGGTGTTTAGAACCTGTTGTGAGGTTCAGAACCAAAACATTCTTACCCAGAGCTGAGACTGGAGGGCGGCACGGTGGCTTAGTGGTTAGCACTGCTGCCTCACAGGGACCTGGGTCCGATTCCCACCTTGGGCAACTGTCTGTGTTAAGTCTGTGCATTCTCCCTGTGTCTGCGTGAGTTTCCTCCGGGTGCTCTGGTTTCCTCCCACAATCCAAAGATGTGCAGGTCAGGTGATTTGGCCATGCTAAATTGCCCCATAGTGTTCAGGGATGTGTAGGTTAGGTGCATTAGTCAGGGGGAAATGTAGAGTGATAGGGAAGGTGTTTAAGTGGATTGCTCTTTGGAGGGTCGATGTGGACTTGTTGGGCCGAAGGGATTTCCACACTGTAGGGATTATATAATTCTATGAATGCAACACTGTTAATTTCATTTGTTCCTTGTTGATGGTATTGACGATTTGTATAAATGATTTGGAAGCTTGTTAGATCCTCACATTTAGAAATAGAGTCTGTCAAAATGTCTGTCTCCTCCACCACTGGAAGCCTCATTCATTGACAAAGCACTTGGTCCCCTGGCCTGACATCTCCTCCTTCAGCCCAGTGCCAGTGTGAGATTGTTCTTTTGCAGCATCTTGGAAAATTTTGCTGCCTGAAGGTACGATATCAATGCAAGCTGTTTTTGTAAGTATGACTCCTGAAATAATCTGAAACATAATTCATTTTAAAATACTTAAACTATTGTAAATATACTTGAACAAGGTATTAGTTTGTAAAATCTGAAGTTTGCTTTATTTTTAAATATGCCAGCTGTTGAGATTTCAGCTTATATTATACTTTCTTGATGGAGCAATTAACAATTGTTGCATAAACACAGTCAGGAGTGGACCTCTGTCATGAGAGAATGGAGTGTTTTGAATTGAAGACCGATATTAGGTTAAGCCTAGCTTCAACATTTAACAACTATTGGTACTCTGTTGTCATGCATAGCCTAACAACTTGAAAGGTATTTGTTTCAAATGCATTAAGGTAGAAAGGTTTTCATTCCAGTGTTCATAGATTCCCTACAGTGTGGAAACAAGGCCATTTGGCCCAACAAGTTCACACCGACCCCTCGAAGAGTACCCCACCCAGATCCATTCCCCTCCCCTATTACCTAACCTATACATCCTTGAACACTACGGGCAATTTAGCATGGCCAATTCACCTGACCTGCACATCTTTTGGATTGTGGGAGGACCTGGAGGAAACCCACACAGACATTGGGAGAATATGCAAACTCCACACAGACAGTCACGCAAGGGTGGAATCGAACCTGGGTCCCTGGCACTGAGGCAGCTGTGCTAACCGCTGAGCCACCGTTATTTCATCAATTACAGCTGTCCTCATTCACTGCCACCTGTAAAAAGGCCTCACCGTTTTGGAGACTAGGCTAAACCACTTCCTTTTTCTCCCTCAACATCTTTAAGAATAAGACAACAGCAGCCAAGTTACCAATGTTGTGGGATTGTCTTGTCATGGCAGTGCCATACCGTTTATCTGGTGCTTGTCCTGTAAAGGAATCAAGCATTTTGAGAAAAGGCAGAGAAGTTTTTTAATTCATTTATGGGATGAGGATAATTATGGGATAATTCATTTATTGCCCCTTCCTAATTGCCCAGAGGGCAGTTGAGAGACAGCCACATTGCAGTGGGTCTGGAGTCACAAGTAGGCCAGACCAAGTAAGGACAGCAGTTTCCTTCCCTAAAGGACCTTTGGGAATTAGGTGGGTTTTTCTGACAATCACCAACGTTATCATGGTCATCATTAACCTCTTAATTCCAGGTTGTTATTGGATTCAAATTCTACCCTCTGCCATGGTGGGATTTGAACCCAGGTCCCCAGGACAATACCTGAGTCTCTGGATTAACAGTCCAGTGACAAAACCACTAGGCCTTCACCTTCCCCAAGTGGAGTTAAGGGATAGCAGATGTGTCATAATTTCATTGAGAGGCGGAGCAGACCTGATGGGCTGAATGGCCTACGTCTTATGAAAATGGATTAATTAGTCAGACCATTGTCTATCTCTCAGAAATAAAATAATTGAACCTTTAGCACAGAAAGAATTGCTTGTGGGAAGGAGTACTCTGGAGGCCATCAGTATAAAAGCCACCAAGAATCCAACTGGGAATTCAGAAGGAACTTCTTTATCCAAACGGTGGTGAGCATATGGAACTTGCTACCACAGAGAATGGTTAACGTGAATAATAACGATGTATCAAAGGGAAAGCTGAACTAACATTTGGAAGAGTAGGGAATAGAGGGCTGTGATAGTTGATAAAATAAGGAAAGAGGGAGGAGGGTCGAGTGGAGCATAAATCTGCTGGCCTGGACTTGATGGGTTGCATGGACTCTTTCTATGGTTGTGTATCCTTTGCAGTCCTGTGCATAAAAGAAGCATCCCCTAAGATACCCCCTTGGTGCTTTCCACAGAGCCCAACAACATAACAACTCTAAACACCCTTCATGCTTCGAAGAAAACTGATTTTGCTGGAGTTTTGAGCAAGTTTGTTTACAACTGGTGAGAAACCGAGAGCATCTTTGTCGTTAGTGCTTCTTCTGTAAATCAATCATTTGCAAGATATTTATAAAACACAATGAGTGTCTGAGATCACTAGGCTTTGACACATAAGTGTATCACAGCAGGGGAAGAATGGGCTCCTGCTCCACATCAGGCAGCCATTAACCTACTTTTGAGAGTTTCTCGATACATTTGTTTGGAACATCTGTCAGAAATCTAGCCAACCTCAAAAAAAAGCTTTCTGATGAACTCCAGGGCCCTTTTGTCTGTATTTCTGTGTATGCATGTTTTGTTTCTGCTTGCATGTGATGACACTATGATAGGACAAGCTGTGAGGAATGACTGAGGATGAAGCTGTGTTTATTTCATAGTTAAAGTGATGGCTGGATAAATGACTGTACTTTCTGCTTCTAGAGTTCCCCAGCTCAGTAACTCCTCATGTTCCCAGGCTGAAAGGCAGGAATAAAATCAGAAAATTGAGAGTGTCAGTTTAGTTTGTATTGGCTTTTTGCACCCCTTTATCACAGCCCCACTAATCTGTCAGTGGAATCACTTTGGGGGAGAAAAGAAGGTAATTGTGTCTATTGTCACTTTGCTGCCATTTCAGTAAATGCAAGAACTGAAGACTGCAGAACTTCGATACGATTTATAAATGCTACACTAATTCGTCACTCTTTTTGTTGTCAGCTTGACTCAGGTGGGCTTTCTCATCAGATCATGAGAGGTGGGCATCACTGAGAAGCTCAGCAATTGTCCTCCAATCCCAGCTTGTTCCTCAGAGCCTCAACTGCTTTGTCTCTGTTCCCTTTCCTCCACTTCAGCAGCACTCACATCAAAACAAATCAGCAAGCCGAGGCTCATCAGCCCTTCAGGCCTGATCTACCAAGCACTGGTGCGGCCACACTTGGAATATTGTGTACAGTTCTGGTCAGGAAGGATGTGGAAGCATTGGAAAAGGTGCAGAGGAGATTTACCAGGATGTTGCCTGGTCTGGAGGGAAGGTCTTTTGAGGAAAGGCTGAGAGACTTGGGTCTGTTCTCATTGGAAAGAAGAAAGGGGATTTGATAGAGACATACAAGATGATCAGAGGATTAGATAGGGTAGACAGTGAAAGTCTTTTTCCGAGGATGATGGCGTTAGCTTGTACGAGGGGGCATAGCTACAAATTGAGGGGTGATAGTTTTAAGACAGATGTCAGAGGCAGGTTCTTTATGTAGAGAGTGAAAAGGGTGTGGAATGCCCTAGCTGCTAATGTAGTCAACTCAGCCACATGAGAGAGATTTAAACAATCCTTAGATCAGCACATGGATGATTTTGACTTAGTGTAGGGGGATGAGCTGAGAATAGTTCACAGGTCGGTGCAACATTGAGAGCCAAAGGGCCTGTTTTGCACTGTATTGTTCTATGTTCTACATTCACGCTGATGTCATTGTGGCCTCAACTCCATATTGCCACCTATCCCATGCACCTCACCTTTGACCCCTCTGTTAAGTCAATAATTTATCTACTCTCTCAAAAATGTTCAATGACCTTGCCCCCGCTACTGTCTGGGGAAGAGAGTTTTATAGGCTTTTGATAGTCTGAGAGTATAACACAGCCTTCCTAATCTCCATATTAAATGGAACAACGTGTTTTTGAACAATGCCCCTATTTCTGGTCTCTTCCACAAGGTTTCAACATCCTTTCATCACTCAACCTAACATGCTCCCTCAGGATCTTCTATGTTTGAATGAGTTTATGTGCTTCAATAAGATCGGAAAGCCTTTGGTCACCACAGCCTGATATTTTGGCATTGCCTGGCCACCTACCACCTCAGGGAGAAAGTGAGGATTGCAGATGCTGGAGATCAGAGTCGAGAGTGTAGTGCTGGAAAAGCGCAGCAGGTCAGGCAGCATCACAGGCTCATTCCTGATGAAGGGCTTATGCCCGAAACGACGATTCTTCTGCTCCTCAGTGCTATCTGACATGCTGTGCTTTTCCAGCACTGCGTTCTCGATACCTACTGCCTCCCCTTTTCTTTAAGAAAGCCTTGGATCATTTCTGAAGCCTCCCTCCTCGTTGCCCTGTCAGACACTTTGGGAATCTAAATTTTATACAATGTTTTGTTCTGAAATTTAGGTAATTATTTACAATTTACATTTCTGTCGTGGTAATGATAAGATAATAAGGCAATGATTGGCCAGAGCAGAACAATTTGGCCTGCGCCTACATGTATCTCATTATGAGCTAAGGACATTGGCATGAAGCTGTGCAGGATATCAGCAGCAGTACTTATCCTGTGTAAAGAGTGCAGCCAATTCGGAAATTATTACATAACTCTCTTTACTCCTCTTTTCTCTTCCTGTCTTCTATTTTGTTTTTAATTGGCCCTTATTTAATTTTCATTGCAATTCTTGTTGCACTCTTTATTAGTTTATATTTGTATATCCTTCTTTAAACAATGAGGCCAACACAAAGAGGTGGTGACTTCTACCGATTCACAGCTTTGTTCATCATTAGAGGGTCTATGATGCTTTGAGCGATTAAAGCAGTGAACCAAAGAGTTCTCTAGATCTGAAGGATATCCAATCCTCCTTTTACCTGTTAATTAATATATTGGGAATGTAGGCAGATTTGTTGCGGTTTCTGATGAAGTGCTTATGCCCGAAACGTCGAATCTCCTGTTCCTTGGATGCTGCCTGACCTGCGCTTTTCCAGCAACACATTTTCAGATGTGTTGCGGTTTGCCTTTTTATTGAGAAGAAACATCCTTCTCTTTATTGCTAGTATGTACGTTTGGTGAGGGGTAGACTAGACTTGGCTGTGCAGTGCTGGAGTTGACACTACCTACTGCAGCTTCTATCTGAAGAGAAACTGTACAGCTAATGTGGTAGAACGCTGACTGTTTGTGCAGGAGCTATGTCACAAAATATAATCCACAAGCGATGGGGAGATTTGTCGTGACTTAAGCTAAGGAAATGTTTCCAACTTGTTCCAACCCCAAATTATCCTCATTATGCCTTCTTTAAAAAATTAAGTTTATTTAACCTATTTTTCCTAATCAAACTGTTCAGAAACATTATTACCCACCTGTGAACCCAGGCCTCCCAGTGCATGGGGAAGGGCCCCTCCAAATAACAGCTTTTCTATGTTACTAATTAAATGCAGTATCCATTGTTATACATGAGGGTTGAGGAGGGGATTTAATTACTTTCTAATTTGAATGCTGTAGGTTGTAGTTTACAGATTCATGCCTGTAATGTTAGTATGGCCAGAATAAAACCGAGCTGAAAATGTGTTGCTGGAAAAGTGCAGCAGGTCAGGCAGCATCCAAGGAGCAGGAGAATCGACGTTTCGGGCATAAGCCCTTTTTCAGGAAAGAAGGGCTCATGCCCGAAAAGTCAATTCTCCTGCTCCTTGGATGCTGCCTGACCTGCTGCACTTTTCCAGCAACACATTTCCAGCTCTGATCTGCAGTATCTACAGTCCTCATCTTCTCCCAGAAACAAACCGAGTAATTATTCTAAAATACTCTAACTTCAGAATGTATTTATTACCAGCACAAATACCCATTGTAGGATAAAATAGACTTCTATTGAATCACAGATTGACCCATCATATCTGCAGTAGCTCTATTGCCTACTGCCAATCTCCTGCCTTTTCCCTATTTCCCTGCATATAGTTTCGATCCAAATAAGCATCCAATGCCCTTTTGAATGCCTCAATTGAACGTACCTCCACCACAATTCCAAACAGTGGGATTTACTTCTATGTAAGGGTAAAGTCGCCATAATCTGACCATAGGGCTGCTTTCTTATGAGAGAGACATGACTGTAGATGGTTTAACCTGAGAGTCACCATACCTGTGCTGAGGGGAGAGGTTGAGAAGGAGTGGCATTCTTGGTAACCTCAGCTGGTGCAGGAATTGAACCCATGCTGTTGGCATTACTCTGAATCACAAAGCAGCATCTAAGCTAACCAACCCCTTACCCTAACTATTTGTCGTGTTTTTTTTCCCTCACATCACCCTTGCTTATTCCTTCATTCCATTAGGTGTCAGGCCTTCATCAGATCATATTAGCTTATAACAGCATTGAATTATAATTGTGTCTGCAGCAGCAGTTGTTAATGGCACCCAGTTCACATTAGTATTCAGAGTGAGTTGCTGTAGCTCTGGCTGGATGGTCAAGAGACCAGCTCCAACATCTCCACTGTTTTCACTGATCATCAGCCCACAACAATTCCCTGATGTCTGTGTAGGGGAAGGACAGGAATGAGGTGGAGGTGCATCCCAGCAGTTCAGTCCCTCGTATCTACAAATAAGCAGCACAAATTTGGGGGAAAAATCACTATAAATATTTCCTGATCTCCCCCTGTTATTTAGCAATTGATTTGATTTGATTTGATTTGATTTATTCTTGTCGCATGTACCTCGGTACATTGCAAAGTTTTGACATACAAAGATCATAGGGTGATAGAACAGAGCGAGGGCTACACAGTAGGCAAAGAAACTTCACCGAAAGAAAGATCAACATTAGAATTGAAATTTGAGATGCCATTCAGGAGTGTAATAACAGCGGGGAAGAAGCTGTTCTTGAACCTGTTGGTGTGTGTGTTTAAGCTTTTTGTACCTTCTGCCGGTGGAAGAGTTATAACGTGGGTGGGAGGGGTCTTTGATGTTGGCTGCCTTTGTGAAGCAGTGAGAAGTGTAGATGGAGTCAATGGATGGAAGGTTGGCTCGTGTGATGGACTGGGCTGTGTTCACAAATCTCTAGCTTCTCACACACCTGGGAAGACCAGTTGCCATGCAAAGCTGTGTGCATCCAGATAGAATGCTTTTTATGGCATATCAGTAAAAGTTAACGTTATACTCCAAATGATAATTGTATTCAAATAGAATTGAAGTCCCCACTTTATTTCAGTTAGCTACATTTCATAAAACCCTCACTCCATGGGTTACTAGCTCTCCATACTTGTACAATCATTTCAAACCCAATTAACTCGACATTAATATATCCATCAGTTATTCCCTCATTCCCTTAGGTCTCAACCATTCTTTTGAATCATGTTAGAGTGCAATAATTCACAAGGGTGTAGTACAATAATTACAACCTTTTAGAGTTTTGAGATAGGACAAGCTCTCTGGATGCATTTACAATCAGTGTATTAAATTAGTCCCAAATTAAAGAGATGAAGTACAATATATTTAGTTAGAATCGTTGCACGGTGATAACGCAGAAGGAGGAGTGTTATTGCCAATGGCCCATACAGATGCAAGACAGAAACCACTCCGTTAATTCCCCTCACTAATCTTTTCCTGTCAGCCCTCCAGGTTTTCCCTTGTCAGACAATTATCATTTCTTTTCTGGATGTTTTGGTTGACTTTGCCTCCACCACCATCTCAGGCAGTGCATTCCAGACCCAAACCACTCACTGTATAAACAGGTTTGTCCTCAGATCACCGACAGCTCCTTTTGCCAAATTCCTTACAGCAATGTTCCCAGGACCTCAATCCTACAGCCGTACCCCTCCCCCGCCTTCAGGATCTCGACCTTACATCCATGCCTCCCCTTGGAATCTCGATCTTAGATCCGTGCCCCTGGATCACGCTCCTTTCTCAATGGAAACAAATTCTCACAATTTACTCTGTCCAGCCTTCTCATATGTTTGAGCACCTCGATCAAATCTCTTTTTGATTATTCCTTCCCTGAGGAGAACAAGTTGCAGTTTCTCAAAAATATTTTTCTACATTCCTGACGCCTGGAATCATACTCCTATATCTTTCCTGCACCCTCAGTAGTGCCTTCAATCCATCTGTTCGTGTGGGGCTGGAATCAGTGAGGCTGGAGTTAATTAATCAGTGCTGGAGTCTCAGTGGAAATGAATCATGTAGCTGCAGGGATGAGATGTTCGAGCCTTGCATTCATTAGTCCTTAAATATCCAAGCACAGCATCTGGAGGATTTTAAATCCAATTAATAAAAATGTTCTTGAAATGTCGTCTCAGTAATGAGACCATGAAGCTATGATCAACTGTCATAAACCCATCTGGTTCACTAATGCTCTTTGCAGAAGGCAATCCTTACCGGAGTGTGGTCAGGACATTGCTTGAATCTTCCTCAGATGCCATCTAAAATGGCCAAGCAAGCAATTCAGTTCAAGGGCAATTTGGGATAAAAGCTGGCCTTGAAAACAATAACCACATTCCAGGAGAATAATGTCATTGGAAAAAAGGATTCCTTGGCTATCCACCTCCTGACCTGAGTGATATCTGATAGGTTCAAGATGAACAGCTGCCAGTGCGGAGGGTTTAAAACTCACCAGGATACAAACTGGGAACCCAGTGCAAGCGGGAAAGCGCTTACAACAGATGTGTCAGCTGGCAGTGTGAAAATAATTGTCCGCTATCAACGATTTCCACACAATCTCCATGAACATGAATGCTTTGATCCTTCAGTTTGAACTGGGAGTGTGATGTCTCTGCAAGAAGTTATGTCATTCCTGGTTGAAATAAGACTGTGCTTGAAAATAGCACCATGTCTGTTCCCCCGATGTTGTTAATGATGCAGTGCTTCTCGAAGATGATTGCTAGTGAGAGTTTGGGCTCACGGCACTGCTTGTGGTACAGAACCCCACACTGTGGTTTTCACGTTTTCCATTGGATGGTGGTCCTCATGGTTAACCATATGTCAATCTGCATAACATATGCTGCAGATAGTCAATTCCTTCTTGAGCCAGATTGCTGAAATGTATTTACAAAGCTACTTATTTCAAGGCTATAATATCACAGCCTGACACACAGTCAACTTACTGATGTTACAAACACAACTGACTGACACCACAGATAAAGAGAGGGATTGAAGGTGACTTGGGTAACTTTATACCAGAACATGGCTATGTCTGGACATCATGAACTGTTTTAAAGATATCATTGCTGTCTGGTCTGCAATCTGTGCCTCATTCCAACAATGCAATCAAGAGCAGCCAAACTAGGCCTTGCATCCACCACTTTACAAAGATTCCGGGGTCTTTGTAGCCAACAATAATGCTTGTTAAGCTGATGTCCTGTCCACACAGAGATCCACTGTCTTTGAAAAACCACAGGCATTCCATTTTTTAAAGGAAAGAACACACAGTAGTGTTTCCATCTGCTCCTTGCTGTACTCTCAGTGGTAGCTCAAAGTATTATTAATGTAAGACGGGGGGTGGGATGGGGGAAGGAATTCTGCTTTCACTGAAAAAGACACATTACAGGTCTACACTTCAAGCGATGGATGGAGCTCACACAAGACTGGCGAGTGTATCCACACTTTACTGCCTGCATAGCAGCAGGCATGAGTTGACAATTAAATACAATGTAGATTAAAATTGTCAATGGAATAGTTAATGAAAACTCATAAGCTAATGTCTTCTTACCATTTTGTGAGCTGTGTCCTGAAAGAATGGCTTTTTAAGAAACTTCTTCATTTGTGGGATTAGGCATCACAGGCTAGGCTAACGTCTATTGCCTGTCTCTAGCTAATCGGGCCTCTGATGAACTGGAGGAAATATAGGAGGTGTCTGCTCGTTCTGCTGGTGACCTATTTTGCATTGAGGGTCAAAGAGTAGTATTCGGACCCTGGCCTGCATGTTCAATGCACCTAATTGCTGTTTCAGGAGAGTATCCTGAACACTGGGAGAAAGCTATCCAGCAACCTAACTGTCATTCAGCAAATGATCCCTAGTTTCTCCTCCTTTGTTTTATCAACTAGTTGACATGACAAAGGTGATCGCCAAATTCACTCGGAAGGAAAGAACTTGCATTGATATAGCACCTTTCACAACCTCCGGATCTGGCAAAGCAATTTGCAGATGATCACAGACTTTTCAGTTGTCATCACCGCCTAAATGAAACAGCCAATTTCAAATTCCACAAAAACGATAATAACTAGATAACTAGTATTTTGCTAACTAAACTTTTTGGTTTGTTAATTGAGGGAAAATATTGGCAAGGACCCTGAGGGATAACTCTGCTGATCAGTGGGATCTCTTGCGTTCATCTGAGAGAACAGGCGGTTTAACGTCTCGCAAAGGAAATCTCTGGTTGGGACTTGAACCCACCAACCTTCTGGATCTGAGGTTGCTGCCAACACCTGTTTGTTGCAGAGGTGGAGCTCAGATTCATAGAAACCTTCCAGTGTGGGAGCAGGCCACACTGCTCCTCCAAGGAGCCTACCACTCCCCTCACCCCATTGTTGTAACCCTGTATGTCCCATGATAATCCACCTGACCTGCACATCCTATTCCCCTACCTGTATTTACCCCTGACTAATGCACCTAACACCATGGGCAATTTAGCATGGCCAATTCACCTAAGCTGCACATCTTTGGACTGTGGGAGGAAACCAGAGCACCCGGAGGAAACCCACTCAGACATGGGGAGAATGTGCAAACTCCACACAGACAGTTGCCTGAGGCGGGAATTGAACCTGGGTCCCTGATGCTGTGAAGCAGTAGTGCTAACCACTGAGCCACCGTGCCACCCTAATTCCTCTCCCCTGAGAGAGAATTTTATCATGAACTGAAACATGCAGGAATTCTCAGTGGTGTGAGCTTACCTCCAATAGGATTTTTTACCTTATATGGCAATGCTTAAGTTATTTCCCATAACATAAGAAACTGCGTGTGGATACCATGGTATTGAAGAATCCAATGGTTATTTTCTGCCTCACAGTGCTAGGGACCTGGGTTTGATTCCCCTTTTAGGTTACAGTCTGTGTGGAGTTTGCACATTCTCCCCGTGTCTGTGTGGGTTTCCTCCGGGTGCTCCAGTTTCCTCCCACAGTCCAAAAATGTGCAGGTTAGGTGAATTGGCCATGCTAAATTGCCCATAGTGTTAGGTGCATTATACAGGGTAGGCAAATGGGTTGGCTCTTCAGAGGGTCGGTGTGGACTTGTTGGGCCAAAGACAGAGGTGTTTCCATACTCTAGGGAATCTAATCTAAAGTATGATTTTGCTTCAGGTCCTCTGGGTGTTTGCAGGATTTACTGTTCACATTTCCGATTTGCTGTGCTGTTGGTGTTTTGTAATATTTATTACAATCCTGGTCCAAGACAGTTACTCAGTCTTGTTAAAAACACTAATTGTGAGAGAGAGAATTTCAACCAAATTCAAAACTAGCAATAAGGCAGTAGGTATGGTAAATGTGAACTATGAGAAAGTGAGGACTGCAAATGCTGGAGATCCGGGTTGAAAACTGTGGCACTGGTAATGTAAAGCAGGTCAGGCAGCATCCGAGGAGCAGGAGAGTCGACATTTCGGGCATATGCCCTTCATTCAAGAGTGGGTGGGGTGGAGGAGGGTGCGTGGCACGTATGTTGCAGAGTTGGATCTAGGATGATTTGGGGGATGGGAGGTGAGGAAACTGGTGAAATTGAGGTTGATGCCGTGCAGTTGGAGGGTCCCAAGCTGGAAGATGAGGCATTCTTCATCGAGGCATCAGGTGGCTTGGATTTGTCTTCCACTTTGTGTACCTCTGCCCTTAAACCCCATCCCTCGAACTGCAGCAAGGATAGAACCCCCCAGTCCTCATCTTCCACCCCACTAATCTCCAGATACAACACATTATCCTGCACCACTTCCACCACCTACAATCAGGCACCACCACCCGGGATATATTTCCCTCCCCACCCCTATCAGTATTCTGTAAAACCACTCCCTCCGTGACTCCCTTGTTAGGTTCACACCCCCAACAACCACTCCTGGCACCTTTCCCTGCCACTGCAAGGGGTGTAAAACCTGCACCCACACCTCCACCCTCCATCTCACCTTTGTCCAAGACCCCAAAGGAACCTTCCACAGCCAGCAAAAATTTACCTGCACCTTTAAACACTTCATCTACTGTGTCCGTTGCTCTCGATGTGGTCTCCTCTACATTGGCGTAGACAGGGCGCCAACCTGCAGAATGTTTCGAACATCTCTGGGGCATGCACCAAACAACCCCACTGCCCCATCGCTGACCACTTTAACTGCCCCTCCCACTCCGCCAAAGGCACACAAGTCCTGGGCCTCCTCCAAGGCCAATCCTTGCTACCTGATGACTGGAGGAAGAACACCTCATCTTCCACCTTGGGACCCTCCAACCCCATGGCATCAACCTCGGTTTCACCAGTGTCCTCATCGCCCTTTCCCCACCTCATCCCAGTTCCACCTTCTAACTCGGCACTGCCCTCTGAAACTGTACAATCTGTCCATCTTCCTTCTCACCTAACTGTTCCAGCCTCCACTCTGACCTATCACCATCATGCCTTCCCAACTACCTTTTGACCCCCCAGCCCCATTCCACCCCCCCATTTATCTCTCAGCAGCCCCTCCAACCCCCCCACACTTTCTCGATGAAAGGATTATGCCCAAAATGTCAATTCTCTTGTCCCTTGCGTGCTGTCTGACCTGCTGTGCTTTTCTAGCACCACACTTTTTGAAAATGCTAACTATGGCAAACCATAAAAAGAGAACATTAGTAATGGCACGGTCATTGAAATATTTATCTTTAATAAAAGTGGATTATGAAATATTGGAACATGATCTTTCAATTATGATGTTGTTTATAAATTGAATTTTTGCTTACATTCTCCAAAGTCTGTAAATATGTCTCAGTTTGACCCCTGTCAAGCTGTTTGATTTATAAAATAGGGAAGCAAGAGTTGTTTCAATGCTGTTTGTGTATTACATGCAATCTTTGACTTAGGCACAAATCATTTGGGATTATTTGGGCTCTTCCGATGTTTATGCTCCTCTGACACTTCCCCATAGTTACGCGTTTGGGCTTGTAACTAAAGTATGCTCAGGTCTGGCGTAGGCCTTTCCATGAGACAAGAGGACACAATTCTGATCTCCCATCAGCATCACTTTTAAAAATAGATGGAGTATTCAATTCGGGAGGCTTTGATAAAACTATAGACGGCGTGAATTAGACGGCACCTAGAAGGCGGTCAACAGTTTTGGTCCCCTTATCCAAAGAAAGGTATACTGGCATTGGGGGCAGTCCAGAGATGGTTCACTCGGTCCGTCCTGAAATGGAGGGATTTTCTCACAAGGAGCAGTTGAGTAGCTTGGGTTTGTACTCACTGGAGTTTAGAAGATTGAGAAAAGGCCTTATTGAAACGTGTAAAATACTTAGAGGGCTTGACAGAGGAGATGCAGAGAAATCATTCCTCTTCTGGGACAATCTAGGAGCAGAGGCAATAATCTGAGAAGAGCTGCCCAGTTAGGAGCGAGATAGGGAGGGATGTCTTCTGAAGGTTGTGAATCTGTTGGGTTATTGGGTCTGCATCATTTACTAAATTCAAGGCCGAGGTCATCAGACTTTTACTTGGCCAAGGCATCAAAGATTAGAAGGAAAAGGCAAGAAAGTGGAATTGAGGGTTTCCGATCCGCGATGTTCTCACTGAAAGGTAGAGCGGATTCACTGGGCTGAATGATCCACTTCTTCAATGTTTTATGGTCGTATGGTCCAAAGGTGAAGCATCAAAGAAACTTAGGCAAGGTTCTGGGCTTGAGAGCCTATAGATACGAAGGTCTGTCAGAGTTCTCATTAAGACATGGCCTTCATGGTATTTTCAGAAACTTTGACAGCCCAGTGCTGTTCAGTAGCAGCTCAAAGGCCTGCATTTCTGGTATCTATGTGTCTGTTGTTCCATCCTCCTTAATCCGTGCAGGGGGTTGGGGCTGGTGGGAGACAATAGAGGGGGTAGGCTGCTGAACCACGCCTGTGAGATCTGGCATACATGCAAATGGGACAAAAGACAAATTGCTGGAAAACTCGTGGGCGGCAGGGTGGCACAGTGGTTAGCACTGCTGCCTCATAGCACCTGAGACCCGGGTTCAATTCCCGCCTCAGGCAACTGACTGTGTGGAGTTTGCACATTCTCCCCGTGTCTGTGTGGGTTTCCTCCAGGTGCTTCGGTTTCCTCCCACAGTCCAAAAATGTGTGAGTCAGGTGAATTGGCCATGCTAAATTGCCCGTAGTGTTGGGTAAGGGGTAAATGTAGGGGTATGGGTGGGTTGCGCTTCGGCGGGTTGGTGTGGACTTGTTGGACTGTTTCCACACTGTAAGTAATCTAATCTAATCTAATCAGCATCTGTGGGGAGAAAACAGAGTTACTGTTTCAGGTCCAAGTGACTCATCATCCGAACGAAATATTCAGGGAGATTCTAGTTCAATCCTGGAGGGTTGGTGACCTTATTCCTACAGGACCATCCATTGAGCTTGATTTTAAAAAAATGTGAGGACAGTGTTGGACTCTGCTCTGATGCCCCTCCCAGTCAGTTAACCTGCTGTCAAGCTTGAGACCTCACCACAACATGCACTCACACCAGATCTCAGAATGAGCTAGCACATGTGGAATTACAAACTGGGAGAGCCAACTGTCTTATTGTCACAGCCCAACACAAGCCATTGCATTCAAGAGATAGGGACAAAAACAAAAGCAGTAAATGTTCCAAGCTGCTATATGTACAATTGCAATAGACTTTACCAGCTGCTATATGTACAATTGCAATAGACGTTCCTAGCTATTACATGTACATTTGCAATAGATGTTCCAAGCTGTTGTATGTACAATTGCATGGATAGCTTGGCGAATCTGGGACTGTTCTCCTTGTAGAAGAGAAGATTAAAAGGAGATTTGATAGTGGTGTGCAAAATCAAAAGGGGTCTGGCTAGAGAGGCCAGGGGGAAACCATTCCCATGGGCAGAAAGGTTGAGAGCCAGAGGACGCTGATTTAAGGTGATCAGGTAAAGGAATGATGCCGACTTGAGGAAGATTATTAGGATCTGGAATGCACTGCTGAGAACTCAGTGGAGGCAAACTCGATTACAGCTTTCAAAGAGAATTGCATGAATATCTGAAACGGGGAAAATTACAGGACGGTACGGAGAGTGGAACTAGATGAACTGATTGTGCAGAGAGCTGGCACAAACACAGTTAGCTTTGTGGCTTCCTGTCCTGTAATCATCTGATTCTATAAGTAGGTTTTGAACCATAATGATTTGTTCATATACACAAAGGTCACAGGAGAAAAAAAAATCATTACTTGAATAGTTATGACATTTAAAGAGTGACATTGCTGTGCCATGTGGTTAATCATAAAGAAATAGAAATATTTTTCACATCTCGAGAATGGACAATTGGCTTCCCATATTTCAGAAAGTCTCCTCGGAGAAGTAACGTTCTGTTATATATTATGTGTTTCCCTTTACTGAGGCATCAATCAGCGGTTCTTAAACTGGGTGCTGTGATCCCCCTGGAAGCTTGTACACCTTTTTGAAGGAGTTCAGGAGTTTCCGTGAAAGTGTGAGCCCAGGGCTGGGAGTGGAGTGAGAGCCCCTGAGTGCAGAGTTTGAAGGCTCTGTCACTCAGGGGGAGGGACATCCATGAAGGAATACTTAGAGCGGCACAAATGTGTGAAACTTTTCTCAGAAGCAACATTATGTACATCATTTTTTGGATTGTGTAGAGCCCTTGTTTAGATGGCAGGTTTGTGATTACTATTGGGTTTGAAAAGAAGTTATTCAACCAAAACTAAATCTCTCAACCACTGGTATCATCTATCTATCATCATCTTCTGAACTGTTTCTGTAGCTCTCTCAGGATTACCCTCATTCCTACTGGGACAATTGAGATCAGATGTGTGTTTTATGCCTGATGTCACAAAGACCAACAACTGTCTTTACAATCAGCTACGCTTTGAGAGAAAAAAGTGTGCTTCCTGCTTAATCCTTAGAGGAAAATTGAACATTTTCTGTTTTCCTTTCTGTGATCAATGAGCCCACACAGATTAACTGAAGCCTTGTGTGTTTTTTTTTCCCTCTCTCTTTCACTTGACGTACAGATTATCTTTGAAGATAGAACCAGGGAACAGTTCACCCCGTCTGGTCTCCTCCAGAGAGGACCTGGCAGGTAAGAAAAAGCATTTCAGAAATTAATCCCCTTGGATTTCTGTGTAAGAGCTAAAGACGCCATGACACAAGTTACTGCCTGTGAATTTCCACTTGGTATTTCACACACACAGTATTGGCTACATGCAGCCAGGATTATTTTAGCCATGCGCCTTTGTCTGCCTTAGTGGCAGAAATTGGTACTTTGCCGCAATCAGGTTTACAACAAATGTGTTTTGATTGAAATAGGATCAAGGAGCAGTGTGATAAGCAGACATGGATTTTCTCTTGGCTGATTTACAAATGTATTCATGCTGCTTGAGATAAACAACAAAAGGTCAATTGTTTGCTGAACGGTACGTATCTGGTGTGTGATACATAAGATTCAAATACAAGCATTTGTTACGTACACCGACGGATTTAGCAATCTGGCAAAAAGGAATAAGAAGTGATTTTCTACATGAGGCCTTTTTTTCCTCTCTCGAAATGGCCCTGTGACTTTTCCACAACCAACTGCAAAATAATTCCTTAATTACGTCTTCCTGGAAGTCATGGAGAGCAATTTCTGCAGTAATGACATCAATCAAAGTAATTTTCACATTGGATTTAAGTACTGTTAGCATTGCTGTAAGTTTTGTGACTGATGTGTGTACATAGTCTCAATTGTAATGGGTGGTTTGCAGTAAGTAATAAGAATATAGGTTAATGGAGGAGGCCTATGGGGATTCAAGTAGCACTTGTGCTTGCTTACACGGTTTATAGTGTCACTTAAATTGCAGCTTTTATTGCACCCGTTTAATAATTCCTGGTCAGGCGTGAGTCAGCTCCTAGTTGGGGCAATTGCTTTTGATTCCCTTTACTTCTGAGCCAGTTGCATGGCCGCTCAAAGACAAAGGCTATCTGTTAATTGATGGAAGTACCTCTCAGTGGAAGTAAATCATTAAATGTTTGAATGGGAGCAGGTGCTGAAGAAAGCCATCACCATCAATAGGAGACATTATTACTGCCATACATTAATTTCCTGTCACTGAGACTCCAGGGCTTATGTTTAGTCCAGGTATTAACTACTTATTGCAAGCAACTGTTTCCATCTGATTGGTACAAAAGAGGACTGTAAAGTGGAACTTACGGCTTGCGGTTTGTGGTTTTGCCTATCTTGCTATAAACCTCATGTTTTGGGAAGTCATATTGAGCCCTGTGTCTTTGCGCTGCCTTGTTGCTGCCAATTTGCTGAGCTTTCAACAAAAGATTTATTTACATATAAAATTAAAAATCCAAAGCAAAAAAGCCTGATTTCCAGATGTTTGCAAGCTGACTGCAGGGCCTGGCTTGCTTCAGATGCTAATCCTGGTTCATGAGATCGGGTGGGATGGGTTGAGCTCTGTAACCCAAGAGCCAACGTATCCAGTCGGGGATTGAGATGATACTCTCTCCAGGAACGTGCAGTGGACAGAGTGACAGATTTATGACTGCTCATGTCAGCTCAGAAACTCTCTGCCAACATGAGTTCTTGGCAGAATTACAATAGTTCCACAAAAAGGTGTGCCCCGAGCTATAATTTTACACCAGGTAGCGTTCAAAGAGATGGCATTTGTCACAGAGCTTTGAGCAATAGGAATTCATCTTTGGAATTTGAGCCTTTCTTAATTCATCGTCCATGCTACCTACATCTTTTCCTTACACTATCATGTAATTAAAGTCCGTGAAAACAATCTCCATTCACCTCACCACCCAAATTATTGGAGTTTGCTCCTGTCAAAACTCTGCAGCAACAGCAACTTGCATTTATATAGCACCTTGAATGTAGTAAAACATTCAAAAAAGCTTTATGGAACAAAATGTGACCATTGAGTCGCACAAAGAGATAAGAGAATAGGTGCCCAGGAGCTTTGTCAAAGAGGTAAACTATATTGAGTATCTCAAAGAGAGCATGGAGGGATACAAAGATTGTTGTAGTGAATTTCAGATCAGGGGGCTGGGCTCCTGATGGTACAGTCACTAATGGAGTGATGACAACATCAGGGATTCACAAAAGGCCAGAACTTGGAAAACACAGAGTGCTTCATGGTATTGTTAAGTTGGGGAACAGGTCAGTGATCGAGGAAGGCAAGGCCATGGATAGGATTTGAAAACAAGAATGGAAAATTTGAAGTCAAAGTATTGTTACAACACAGCGGTGAACCCTTCTGTTAATTAAACCAAACACCAGGAAAAGCTCACTTTGCCTCATAATCTGTTGAAATCAGTGATAGAGAACTCTCACATTCCATTATTTAACGGAAATAATACCAATTTACTCTTTAACTCTCAAAGTGAACATTAAAAAACAACTTTTCACAACTCTAAGTCCCCTTTCTCTTAACTGCTTATTACCTGCCTTCAACTCTATACAACATACTGTTCCAATAAAACTCTTATTAAAACTTTATCAACTTAATTTCAAACTGTACAGCGGATGTTGTCTCCAGTGTCTGTCGTCTTCCAGCTGAAGATCTCCCTTGTTCATATTCTTTCTTTTTACTATGAATATGTTTCATATGGAAAGGTATCTTTGATAGTGTTTCCTAATTTCATGGGTCTCTTTCGATGGCAGTTGCTCTGTCTCCAATTTTCAAAATGCCTGCATTTTTATATCCCCAACATCAGATCGTCTCATTGTTGGCAAAACAATAAATTCAAACTCAACTGGGTTTTAGTATCCTCAGTCATAATTTAAACTAATTATTTGAATTGTTGTCAAAACAGCAACCAACTCGGTATCCATTTCACAGCCAAATGTTACATATTTTCAGTTTTCCAGTACACTCTGAGACTGCTAGCTCGTCATATGACAGGTGATTGTAAGCTATCAGTGCAAAACAGCATTCACTTTCTCTTAAAGGTACAGTACACACCTTCAACTTTATAATAGTATTGTTGGACCAGGTAGGACCAATATGCGGCTACAATGTGGGGGAACAGGAGTTGCTATCTTTTAGAATCTGGGGTTTGGAAGAGCTGAAGTTCAGAGTGCAATGTGGACAGTACAGAATTGATACCGGTACAAATGTGTAAAATTTCTCCTAAGCTTTCAAGAGGTATTAGAGAATGTTGTTCATTATCCAATCATGTTGTGTCATCAGTTGCAATTTGAAACTGTTGCATGGTTTGAATGTTCAAAGTGGTTCTTGAGTATGGCACAGATGATTCAACTGACCGAGTAATGTCCTGAATGGGATGCCAGAAAACATGGAACCAATGTCATAACCTTCACTTTGTATTCTGCTTGATGTATAAAACCAAATTTTGAGCAAAGCTCAAGTATTTTTGGATGAAAAATGTTGATGATACCTTCTTAGTAGATAGCGCTTTCCAAATGCACAACTATTTCTGTCAAGAAGGACAAGGGCAGTAGATACATGGGAACATCATCTTCAATTTTCCTTCAGGCCACTCACCATCCTGACTTGGAAATAGATCAATGTTCCATCATCTTTGCTGGGTCAAATTCCTGGAATTCTGTGGAACACCTAGTCAAGGAAGAAGGAAGCTTACCTAAGGTTGAGGAAACAAGGATCAGAGAGGGCTGTAGAGAGTTCCAATGTGGCCAGGGCGAAACTGAAGAATGGACTGAGGAGAGCTAGAAGGGTGCATGAAAAAACCTTGGCAGGTAGGATTAAGGAAAACCCCTAGGTGTTCTACGTTTATGTAAGGAACAAGTGAGGTTCAGACTAGAGTGAGGTTAGGACTGTTCAGGGATAGTGGTGGGAACTTGTTCCTGGAGCTGGAGGAAGTAGGGGAGCTCCTGAATAATACTTTGCTTCAGTATTCACTAGTGAGACAGACCTTGTCATTTGTGAGGACAGCATGAAACAGGCTGATATGTTCATCAGATTGATGTTAAGAAAGAGGATGTGCTGAAAACTTTGAAAAACAGGATGATAGAAAAGTCCCCAGGGCCAGACAGGATAAAACCAAGATTACTACAGGAAGCGGGAAAAGAGATTGTGCCTTCAGTGATGATCTTTGTGTCCTCATTGTCTGCTGGAGTAGTACCAGATGATTGGATGTGGCAAATGTTATTCCCTTTTACCAGAAAGGGAATAGGGATAACCCTGGGAATTACAGACCAGTCGGTCTTAAGTCAGTGGTGGGCAAGTTATTGGAGAGGATTCTGAGAGACAGGCTTTATTTGGAAAAGCGTAGTTTGTTTAGAGATAATTAGCATGGCTTTGTGAGGGATAGGTCATGCCTCAAAAGCCTTATTGAATTCTTTGAGGATGTGACAAAACACATTGATGAAGATAGAGCAGTGGATGTGGTGTATATGAACTTTAATAAGGCATTTGATAAGGTTCCCCATGGTAGGCTCATTCAGTAAGTAAAGAGACATGAGATGCAGGGAAATTTGACTGTCTGGACACACAATTGGCTGGCCCATAGACAACAGAAGGTGGTGGTAGAAGATGGAAAGTATTCAGCCTGGAGCTAGGTGACCAGTGATGTTCCACAAGGATCTGTTCTAGCACCTCTGCTCTTTGTAATTTTTATAAATGACTTGGATGAGGAAGTAAAAAATGAGATCTGCAGATGCTGGAGATCACAGCTGCAAATGTGTTGCTGGTCAAAGCACAGCAGGTTAGGCAGCATCTCAGGAATAGAGAATTCGACGTTTCGAGCATAAGCCCTTCATCAGGAATGGGGGTTGGTGAGTAAGTTTGCTGCTGACACAAAGGTTGCAGTTGTGGATAATGTCAGTTGCAACGGGACATTGACAGGATGCAGAATTGGGCTGAGAAGTTGCAGATGGAGTTCAACCTGGAAAAGGGTCATGTGATTCATTTTGGAAGGTTCAAATTTAAATGCAGAATACAGAGTTAAAGGCAGGATTCTTGGCAGTATGAAGGAACAGAGGGATCTTGAGGTCCACACCCATGGATCCCTCAAAGTTGCCACCCAAGTTGATAGGGTTGTTAAGAAGGCATATGGTGTTTTGGCTTTCACTCACAGGAGGATTGAGTTTAAGAGCCATGAGATTATGCTGCAGCTCTATAAAGCCCTGGTTAGACCACACTTGGAATATTGTGTTCAGTTATAATCGCCTCATGAAAGGGAGCATGTGGAAGCTTTAGTGACAGTGCAGAGAAGATTTACCAGGGTGCTGCCTGGACTGAAGGGAATGTCTTACGAAGAAAGGCTGAGGAAGCTGGGGCTTTTCTCATTGGACCAATGAAGGATGACAGATGACTTGGTAAAGGTGTACAGGATGATGAGAGGCATAGATAGAGTGGATAGCCAGCGACTTTGTCTCAGGGTGGAAATGGCTATCACGAGGGCGCATCATTTTAAGATGATTAGAGGAAGGCTTCGGGGAGATGTCAGAGGTAGGTCCTTTGCACAGAGAGTGGTGGTGCGTGGAATGCACTGCTGGTAGTGGTAGTAGAATCAAATACATTCGGGACATTTAAGTGACTCTTGGATAGTCACTATCACTTTAGATGATAGTAAAATGAAGGATATGTAAGTTTGTTTGATCTTGGAGTAGGATAAAAGGTTGGCACAACATCGAAGACTGAAGGGTCTGTACTGTGCTGTACTGTTCTATGTTCTAGGTTCTAAGGGGATTGTGGGTAACCTACAACATATGGACTGCAGCAATTCAAGAAGGCAGCTCACCACTACCTTCTCAAGGTCAACTAGGGACAGGGAATAGATACTGGTCTGCCAGCAATACCCACATTCCATGAGTAAATTGTAATAAATTAATCCATAATCTTTGCTGTTTGAAAAATTACTTTCTAAAGTTTTGAGGTTGGAGTATTACTTTAGTCCACCACTGATATTGAGGAGACTGAATCAGCAGTAACTTGATGCGGAAAGTGTGGTTAACATGGTACCAAAACGTTTGTCTGGACAGCTTTCAATTTTCAGACAATTAAACCCATTTCAAATGGCTGCAAAAATGGAATGACAGTAAACTCTCTTAGCAAGGAGTGAATTAGTTCAGCAGAGTGGTCATATTTCAGCTGATGGATGCTGAATTTCCTGATCTATGACATGAACCTTTGTGGTTCTCCTGACATAATGAATGTCAGCTGCTGCATCTGTGGGAAGTTACTGCCTGGTATTATTAATTTTCAAATTGTTTGAAATAATTTCAACATTGGATGGCGGCACTGTTAGTCATGTGGGCTTCATCATCAGGCTTCAGCTTTGACTCGTGTTTGTAATAAAGATTGCTAGTGCGTCACATCTTGCAAAAACACGACCTGCCTGTTGTGTTCGGAGAAGGTCAAATATATGCTGAAAGTCCTGGCTTTGTCTGCAGTGGGGAGGGAGGTGCTTGTATCCTTTGAGTCGGCAATACGAGAACAAATGTTGTGAACAGTACACATTTTTCAACTTTGTAAAATAATGCTGACACTGCACTAACTTGACTTGTGGAATATCTTTGAAGTAGATTTCCTTTCTTCCTTTGGTCAGGCAAGGATGGAGTGTGAAACTAGCAGCAGAAAGAATAAAGCAAAAAACTTGCCGCAATCTGAGAAATCCCTTAAGCACAGCTGACAAATCGATCACTTTTGTCTTTAATTCCTAAGGGTTTCCATTAATCTTTATCAATCTCCAGCAGCACAACTTTACACATACACATATAAGCTGGATATTTTGTATTTATGATAGTAACCAAGCAGCCTTGGTATCTGAGCTGGATGTGCTTCATAATTTACTGCTGGTACATATCCAGGCCACCCCATACCACCCTGTCGGGTTGTTATTGATGTAAATAATTAACAAGTGGGTGTGCTGTAGACGAGCTGTAGAAATGTGGAGCATATATATCCAATGACTACCACCCGGTGGCCCTAACTTCGGTGATCATGAAGTGCTTAGAAAGGCTGGTCATGTCATTAATCAACTCCAGCCTCCCCACTACTCTTGACCCACTCCAATTTGCCTATTGGACCAACAGATCTACGTCAGATGCCGTATCACTTGCCCTTCACTCCTCCCTAGAACAAATTGACACCAAGCACGCCTACGTAAGAATCCTACTCATTGACTATAGTTGAGCCTTCAACACTATTGTCCCCACAAGACTGATTACTAAACTTAATGATCTCTGACTAAGCCCCACTCTCTGCAACTGGATCCTCAGTTTTCTGACCCACAAGCCACAATCAGTGAAGTTTGGGGACAATATTTCATTGTCACTAACACTCAACACTGGAGCCCCCCGGGGTGTGTACTCAGCCCCCTACAGTACTCACTGTATACCCATGACTGTGTCACCAAATACCAAACTAATGCCATTTACAAGTTCGTTGATGACACCACCATAGTCAAAGAATTCTCAGATGGCGATGAAACAGACTACAGACGGGAGGTGGAAGATCTGGAAAAATGGTGCACTCAGAACAACGTAGCTCTCAATGCCGGCAAAACCAAGAAACTCATTATTGACTTTTGGTAGGATGTTACTCATGCCTCCCTACACATTAACAGCACAGAGGTGGAATGAGTGAGAGTGTCAAGCTCCTGGGAGTGGTTATCCACAGCAAGCTTTCTTGGAATCTTCGTGTGGATACACTGGTTACAAAGGCCCAATGATATCTCTTCTTCCTCAGGTAGCTGAGGAAATTTGGCATGACGTCGAATACTCTTGCCAACTTTTATAGGTGCGCCATCGAGAGCATTCTGTCTGGAAGTATCACTACCTGGTATAGCAACTGTACCATTACAGAAAGTGGTGAACTTGGCCCGGATAATCACAAAGGCCAACCTCCCATCTATAGAATCCATCTACCAGGCCCGCTGTCAAGGAAAGGCCACCAGCATTCTCAAAGATCCATCCCACCCTGACAATGTTTTTGTACAACCTCTACCATCGGGGAGAAGGTACAGAAGCCTGAACACATGCACCAGCCAGTTTTGACACAGTTTCTACCCTACTGTTGTTAGAATACTGAATGGACTCACAAACTCTTAACATTCGCCTGTACCTGTGTTTTTATTTTTGCCGCTGTTTACCTATTATTTACTATCTATGCTACTTAACTCTGTGATCTGCCTGTATTGCTCACAAGACAAAGCTTTTCACTGTGCCTCGATACATGTGACAATAAATTCAATTCAATTCAATGTTTTATTTTACTCCTGTAACCTTCCATTACTGGTTTCATGGAACAAAAGTTGGAGCAGTCTTTGGAATGTTTAGAAATGTTGATAACTCATCTCAACTACTCCTGTTTTATTCCAAAAAGGCACTTACTGAAGGATAGTTGTGGAGCCAATCTTTTTGCGCGTCTACATTTATTTGCAGAATTTCAAACATTTCCATTGTCTTTGCTATGCATGGAGAAAATGAGGACTGCAGATGCTAGAGATCAGAGTCGAGAGCGTGGTGCTGGAAAAACACAGCAGGTCAGGCAGCATCCGAGGAGCAGGGGAATCGATGTTTCGAGCATAATCCTGAAACGTCGATTCTCCTGCTCCTTGAATCTGCCTGACCTGCTGTGCTTTTCCAGCACCACACTCTCGACTCTTTGCCATGGATACTTGGCTTAGAGAAAAGACCAATAAAAGCATAAGTTAGTAGGGATTTTTTTTTGTTTTGACATCTGAACTGATTTGCTGATTTTTGTTTGACCTTTTCAAGAGATTATAGTAAGTTTTTTTTCTCTCTGTGATCTCTTTTAACAATGTTCCAGTGTTTATTTGGACAGTGTAAAGAGGTATGATTTGCTTGAAGCCTCTTTTATTAGTACTTAGGGATCTGCCTGATTGACATTTTTTATGATGTAACAACAGTAGTCCTTTTTCTCAGCAAACAGTTATGAATAGATGTTATTTTCCTTAGTATTGCCACATTTGAAATTATTATTAAATAACTCCTACGTAATCACTATGTAGATAGCACATTCAGGGAAAGGACATAACATGGAAATGAGCTGGCCTGGGAATATGAGGGGCCATGGGAAATGCGAAAAGAGAGTGAGCGGCTGTGGAACGTGAGTAATGGGTCAGGTAGAGGGGCTGAGGGGTAGAGAGTCTTGTTTTATTGCTCCCAGGTTTGAAGTTCAGAAAATTGATGTGGGCTTTCTGACCACCTAGCTCAGTTCTCTCCTGTACCTTTGGCTGCCCAGGATCTGTTTCCAAGATCGGTGAGCCTGATTTGCCTCCCTAGAGTGTAAATTTCCTGCTCTGGGGACCCTTGAAACAGAGGTGGGGTCTGTCAGAATCTCCCAACTCAAACATACCTGCCTCGATCACCAAGTATAGCCTGACTGAAAATGTGTTGCTGGTTAAAGCACAGCAGGTCAGGCAGCATCCAAGGAATAGGAAGCTGCCTGACCTGCTGTGCTTTAACCAGCAACACATTTTCAGCTGTGATCTCCAGCATCTGCAGACCTCATTTTTTACCCGAAGTATAGCCTGACCTTCAGTCTCTCTCACCTCCAGTTCACAAAAGATCTAAATTCAATAATCTGGTCACTTTAGAATGTCAATGACTTGGGTAGTTTCCCATCTTCTTCCTGCCTAAATAATTTTAGAAAATCATTGGAGGGCTTATCCTATACCATATATAGGATTATAATGTAAAATGTATATCAGATTTTTTTTCCCTACTGCTGCACAGCCACATGTTTACCTTGAGGTTGGTATGCAGACAGTTTTGCACAGGGATGGAAAACAAATCGAGGGAACTTGGCTCTTGATTAACAATTGGACGGTTAAAGTCATACTGACAAAACGAGAAGGAAAAATGGAGAGAAAATCTACTCCATTTGAATGCCCCCCAAAAGCTCCACAGAAGTCAGACCTCAGTGTCTTATCCGGTGTGTTTATGCAGGAAATTGGTGGGGTTTTTTTCCTCTCTGAGGTTTAACCCAGCACCGGGAGCCAGTTGGAGACACTGGTTACGTCGTGTGTTTAGTTAGAGAACAGGAGCAGAATTCAGGTTTCAAGCCCCATGGAAAGAATATTGTGTGAAAGCACACTGCAGCTTTCAAACATTCTCAGCACTCGAAGATAACGCAATTCAGCTTCCACAAACAAAAGACGTCATGTTTGTTGGGTAATGGGTACAAGTTAAAATATTTACTGGCATATAATTCCAACCAATAGCACAGATGGGTAAACTGAAGCTATGAGGCAGCAGATGATTGGAATTTTCCATAGGAATTAATAGACGCTGTTAAAATAGCTGGTGTTAAAGAATCTGGAAATCGACATCTGTTCTGGTCTTCATTGCAGTGTTTAGCGCAATAATCTCAAACTGCAGCAAGCCTTTAACGTCTTACATTTTGGTCAATGTAATTCTTTTAAGGATTGTGGGTTTTTCTTCAAAGGGTTTATGAGACAAACCGAGCAGAGTGCTGAAGCTTAGAAACTGCCACGTAATAATCATAGTCTCCCACATACAGCTTTCCACATTCCAAAGGGGATGGCTCATTGGTGATAATTTGTGCCTTTTCCTAAATCTGATCATACCGTCACTCACAAACCAGGCAGCCCCGAGGTGAGTTTCTGATGGCCTTACAGTCAGGCCCCTGTGGAGACCCACTTTCAGCAGCTGGTGAATTTTAAAGTATAATTTTCCTTTTTGCCTTATGTATTCTTTCCTGTGGACCAGCCTCTACACCCCTTCCCAGCCCTGTGCCAGACCCTTGTCAAGTGCAGGTCCAAGGCTCATTTTGTGCGTAGGCACATGTGATATTATAATGTGACTGCACCATCTAACCACTGTTCCTTATTTTAAATATCACTTATCAGGCTTAACGCAGTGGGCATGAGAAGGCTAGTCTCTGCGTTCTGTGAAATATTGCATCATCTCATTCTATGAATGAATGAATGAATGAATGATTTGCGAATGAATGATTTTATTGCCCCTTCCGTTTTACAGTGTGAAAAACAATAAAATACAGTGAAAAGCTTTTCCAATGTCGCCGCCATCCAGTGCCATTTTGAATAGTTTTAAGAATAAGAAAAAAAATGTAGCTTTAAGAGTCCATCGGTCCAGAGCCTGCTCAACATCAGTGAAGCCTGTACTGCCATCCCTCCCCCAACACTGTCTATACCAGACCCAACCAACAGTGAAGTCACTGATCCTCAGGAGTCATCTTTCACCACTGGGTAGATTCTCACTGGGATCATTCCAGTCCATGGTGGACCCACTCCCTGCCACTGATGCCGTCTGAGCTTAGGACAGGAGGTAAATATCATCCTGAATCATCATCCTGTAGTCATAAGACCATAAGACATAGGAGTGGAAGTAAGGCCATTCGGCCCGTCGAATCCACTCCGCCATTCAATCATGGCTGATGGGCAGTTCAACTCCACTTACTGGCATTCTCCCTGTAGCCCTTAATTCCTTGTGACATGAAGAATTTATCAATCTCTGCCTTGAAGAGATTTAGTGTCCCGGCCTCCACTGCACTCCACGGCAATGAATTCCACAGGTTCACCACTCTCTAGCTGAAGAAATGTCTCCGCATTTCTGTTCTGAATTGACCCCCTCTAATTCTAAGGCTGGCCCATGGGTCCTAGTCTCCTTGCCTAACGGAAACAATTTCCTAGTGTCCACCCTTTCCAAGCCATGTATTATCTTGTAAGTTTTTATTAGATCTCCCCTTAACCTTCTAAACTCCAATGAGTACAATCCCAGGATCCTCAACCATTCCTCCTATTTTAGACCTACCATTCCAGGGATCATCTGTGTGAATATCCGCTGGACACGCTCCAGTGCCAGTATGCCCTTACTGATGTGTGGGGCCCAAAACTGGACACAGTACTCTAAATGGGGCCTAACCAGAGCTTTATAAAGTCTCGGTAGCACATCGCTGCTTTTGTATTCCAACCCTCTTGAGATAAATGACAACATTGCATTCGCTTTCTTAATCATGGATTCAACCTGCATGTTTACCTTTAGAGAATCCTCGACTAGCACTCCCAGATCCCTTTGTACTTTGGCTTTATGAATTTTCTCACCGTTTAGAAAGTAGTCCATGCTTGTATTCATTTTTTCAAAGTGCAAGACCTCGCATTTGCTCACATTGAACTTCATCACTCATTTCCTGGACCACTCTCCCAAACTGCCCAGATCCTTCTGCAGCCTCCCCACCTCCTCAGTACTACCTGCCTGTCCACCTATCTTCGTATCATCGGCAAACTTCGCTAGAATGCCCCCAGTCCCTTCATCCAGGACTAGGGGCATTCTAGCAATCATTAAAGACCTGGCTGAAATCTTTGAGTTGGTTTTTGAGACATCGGTCATTAATAGATCATTGGATCAACTGTGGCTCCAAGTTACAAGGTTCTAATCCAATTTCAGAAGCTTGAGCATGTGTTACTGAAGGAATGCCATACAGTTGGCAGTGCTGTCTTGTCAATGAGATGTTCATTTGAGGTTGTGATGGATGTTAAAGATCATGTGGCATTATTTCAAGGAAGAACAAGGAGTTATCGCCTGGTATCCTGGCCTATGTAATGCCTAGTCAACATTACAAAAAAAAATCAGATGACCTGGTCAATGTTCAATTATTTTGTGTGGGAATTTCTTGATGAAGGGCTCTGGCCTGAAACATAGATTTTTCCTGCTCCTCGGATGCTGCCTGACTTGCTGTGCTTTTCCAGCAACACACTCTCAACTCTGATCCCCAGCATGTGCAGACTTCACTGTCTCCAACTTTAAGTCCGATCTTAACAAATTCCTCACGAGCTGATGATGACAGAATGATGGAAGCAAAATCCTTGAGAGCATTTACCGAATGAGGTACCAGACTGGGAGAGGTCCAGGGGTTTTCTGGATGAAAGAATTAAGATGATGCAAACGGATTGCTTCACCTGTCAATTGTCATGTGATAATGTGACAATACAGGAGTTAACACAATTGAAGAGTTATTTCTACAATTAACAATGAGGTATTTTTTACTAAGCATTTAACTGGTGACAAAAGCAAGAAGTGAGTTTCCACAAGCAGGTTCCATTTTGTCTTATCTGATTGTATGTAGGCCTCTTTAAATTACCTTTGCATACTTTGACCCAACTATGCCACAGGGTGAATTTTACAGTTGACACCCAGAGTGTTGAGTGTAGAGTTGACGTGATAACTCCTGAGCAGTGAATTGTTCAGAGAGATACGGACCAGCAGAACCAATAGAAGAATTGTTTTCTAGCAAGAACTTATACCCAAAATCTTTACCTTAGATATCTCTCCTTTTCGCAGATGCTGGCTGCCTTGTGTCATTCCACTTGCATTAGTCATCACGGAATTCCTTTAGGATATTAGTGGAAGTTCTGTGACAACTTCTACCAAACAAGATGTGTTTTAATGTGTAATAAATGGGTAATATTTTCAAGGGCGGAGCCACCACAGGAGTGAAATTTAAGGAGGTTGTCCTTGAAACAGAGAGTGAAAATGATGACAATTGGAAATAAAATTGGGCAGGAGTTGAGCCAGTTTGAGTGCCTGCAGTTGATGCTGCTTTCATCATGATAGGAGAGGATTGCCTCCACTGTCAGACTGGTGGAGTAAATTCCATGCCTGCTATGGACCTGACGGAGTTTTCATTCCAATGTGGATGTGAACTGGTGCAATTCTATAAAGTATTGGCAATCTCTCCCATGAGATTACTGTCCAGGATATTAAATCATGTTTTAACAATACATCTTTGCTCAATGGCAACGGAGTTTCCTCAAAGGTCATCCGACTGTCAGATTTCCTAGTTATAAATTGAAACATCTGGCTGCAATGTTCCTCAACTTGATGGACAGCCTGACATTGCAAGGTGTTTCTCGTGGAGAGCACTGGCTCAGGGCTGTCACTTCCAGTTGTGTCATTGGTTAGCGACAGGGTCACACTTTCCAATCGCTAATCATCAGCGAGCTCAAGAATGAAAAAGATCGGTTTGTATCTGATGTCAACCTTTACCATTTGATCTGCTCATTGGTGTAGCTGAATCAGGAGCTGGAGAAGAATCTCCAGTGCTTGAGACATGAGGTACCGGCTGGGGTCAAAGTGCTGAAATTCTAACTGGATCGATATGTTACAACATTGCTCCCACTCTTACCATTCATGATGTTGTCTAAGAACAGCATGTTAGCACTTTCACATTGACACCTCTGATGAAATTGACTTGTATGTCCTGCTTTGATCTGTCTTAATAATCAGTCAGTAAACTCCTTTCAGTGAAAGCCAATAAAACAAATCTTCACTTAACCACCTTACAGTGTAGACAAAGGGCATTCAGCCCATCAAGCCTGCACTGATCCTCCAAAGAGCATCCCACCCAGACCCACCCCACACTTAACAGGATTAATCAACCTACCACACAAACGCCTGGTCTCTCCAGGACAATTTTACTGTGGCCAATCCACCTAGCCTGCATACATTTGGACTGCGGGAAGAAACTGGAGCACCCAGCAGAAACCCACGCAGACACTGAGAATGGGCAAATTCCACACAGACAATTGCCCAAGGCTGGAATCTAACCCAGATCCTTGACCCTGTGAGACAGAAGTGCTAACTACTAAGCCACTGTGCCATCCTTAGTTGTATCAAGTGGCAACATTCGTGCAAAGGTTCTTTGCCTTCCTCATTAATGCTTAGGACTCTGCTCATTGGGTGGTTTGACACTGTTCGAAGGCTGAGAACGAATTATACCCTATGGGATGGCTGCATTAATTTGGTAAGTCTTGTGCTGTGCGGATTATATCTGGAACCCAGGACCACTCCAAGTCTATCCTCCATGTGCAAGGCATGTGTGAGACAATAAATGCTGCTTTCAATTAGACTGATCTCTTTTAAAGAGCTTTCGAACTTGGAACTGTCTATCCATGTTTCTGCAATTAGTTATAAATATGTTAACCTGATTTTTTGCTGTCATTTTGATTTTATTCAATGGAGTCGCAAATTATGTCCTGATTTTTTTTTAGATTAGATTAGATTACTTACAGTGTGGAAACAGGCCCTTCGGCCCAACAAGTCCACCAAAGCGCAACCCACCCATACCCCTACATTTACCCTTACCTAACACTACGGGCAATTTAGCATGGCCAATTCACCTGACCCGCACATCTTTGGACTGTGGGAGGAAATCGGAGCACCCGGAGGAAACCCACGCAGACACGGGGAGAATGTACAAACTCCACACAGTCAGTCGCCTGAGTCGGGAATTGAACCCGGATCTCAGGCGCTGTGAGGCAGCAGTGCTAACCACTGTGCCACCGTGCCACCCACTATAATGTCCCCGTATAAACATGTTTTATACCATACGTAATTCAGTACTGAACTATATCAAAAGGCTCTGACTGGGAACCATAAATGTTTGCCTAGGTGTGATAATATGGTTTAGTATTTCTCTTGTTTATGTTCTCACTATTTTCCTTCCTTTATCTCATTGGAGCGTTCTTGTTGCCTTACAGTTACATGCGGGCAAGTCATGCTCTCATGATTCTCATCTCTTAGCCTTGAAGGGAGAATGACAGTAGAACAGAGGGACTACACCCAGGGCCAAGAAGTGGAATCATAAGCCTTGGTGTTTCTCCTGTTTCTAGGCCCCTTTACCACCTCCCTTAATGCTCAACAGCCTCTCTATGAAATGGCTTCACAGTGGGCTTTGGGCTATGGAATAGAGCAGTGAAGGGAGACAGTGAGGACTGCAGATGCTGGAGATCAGAGCTGAGAGTGTGATGCCGGAAAAGCACAGCAGGTCAGGCAGCATCTGAGAAGCAGGAGAATCAATGTTTCAGGCAAAAGGCCTTCATCAGGACTAGAACTGTGCAGCACTGAAGGAGGTCATGCAGCCCCGAGGGTCTGTGCCAATTCTTGCCAAGAGAACCACGTCACCATCTTCCACTGCCCATTTTTCCAGCTGTCCAATCCTTATTTTCTCTCCATTGTCCTTTTCAACCACTAATCAGAATCTGGACCCACCACAATATCAAGAAGGAATGAATTCCAAACCCCTAACTCTTGTTTTTGTGGGAAAGCTTTTCTTCAGATTGCCTCTGGCTCTTTTGGCAACTTCAGTAGTGATGTTATCTGTCAGTTACCCACCGGTTGTGAAATTATCCGTCAGTTATCCAGCAGTAGTGAAGTTATCCATCAGTTATCCACCAATTGTGAAGTTATCTGTCAGTTATCTACCAGTTGTGAAGTTATCCGTCAGTTATCCACCAGTTGTGAAGTTATCCGTCAGTTATCTACCAATTGTGAAGTTATCTGTCAGTTATCTACCAGTTATGAAGTTATCTGTCAGTTATCCACCAGTTGTGAAGTTATCCGTCAGTTATCCACCGGTTGTGAAGTTAAATCTGGGTGGCCTGGTTATCCATTAGTTTCTATTTATCCTGTCTGTGCCCTTCATAATTTTAGTGGAAAATTACAAATTGGACGGTGTCTTTTAGTCAGCAAAGAGGTAAACATTGTTGCGCTCCAGTCAGGGGAAGGAAGCATTTATGTGTACAATCTGATATTGGTTTTCAGGAATAAGGCATCAACATTTTACAAGTGAGACAAAGGGAGTATGAAGGGTTTCAGGAGAGCATAGTCAGAACAGAATAAAATAAAACTGGAGAATGGCAAAGTATTCCACAGGTTTGGTAGCTTCTGCAGATAGAGAAGCAGGCACAATGTTTCATGCTGTGACCTTGCATCAGTTTCACAGATTGAGCAAATCGATAACTAACAGATGCTGTTCAGTGTGAAGAAATACGAGGTGGTTCATTTTGATTAAAGAGAGGACGTAAGAAACAATAAGACCATGAAAGGAGTAGTGCAACTCGGGGATCTAATCAAGTTTGTAAGTTGTAAAACCATATTTTTAAAAGAATGTTAGCAGCATCCCATATGGTATAAGTCAGAGTGTAAAGTACCAGTGCAAATTCAATTTTTACAACTCATTAATAAGACTGCACTTAGCATGTTATGTCTACTTTTAGGTGTTTGAGTTTAGGAAAGCTGCCAAGGCTATACATACAATTTTCCCTTTTGGGACATTCTCATTTATCTTATCCCCTTGACTTTAAGTGCATGATGTCTTTTATGTAACTACTTTGTGAATGATTAATTTTGAAAAGGGATACATATTTGGGTATGTATCTGATGTATTCATTTTTTCCTGAATGAATGTCATGAATAGCTCTCATGCAATGTCATCCATTAAGGAAAACCTAATAAAACAGAATGAAAATGCACTTCCAATCAGACAGCTGGGCAGGTGAGTGATGCTGAAGCATTCATGTATTATTGACATGGGAACAGTAGACAAATGGGACAAAGTGGGTAGCAGAGAATAATGAGCTGAATGTAAACTTCTGATGGCTCCAGGTTTTTGTTTTTGGTTCAAGGTGAATTTCCCAAGGTCATTGGAATGCATCTAGTGAACAGGAAAAGACTGAGAAGGGATTAATGAGTAACTGTGGCAGGGCAGTGCATGTAAACCTGAAACAAAGAGAAGCCCCCTCTGTTGGGAGGTTGTAATGGCTGCCTGCTGTTGCATGTATTAGTCTTACTCTGCACTATGTACGATTGTTTTAACACACTCTTGAAATGACCAGAAAATGGCATTCTTGTCAGTTTCCCATTATTTGTTGGATTACAAACACCAATGTCTACACGATGAGGCATTCGCTGAGATCTGTGTGTCTGCTACCTTTTTATGTTGAAACATCTCTCTTTAGTACCATTTTATTTCTTCTGGTGTACAGCGATTACCAGAAGAGTTTTGATTTCTGGACAGCCAAGAATCTACTTAATTTAAACATCAAGAATGGCAATTCTCAATCTTTTGTGTGTATGAAAGATTCCTATAAACATTGGGAAACCTAAAGATTCACATGAGATACCAAAGTACACTTGGAGACAATCATTGTAACTCAGGAAGCTGGAAAGGAACACTGTTTATTGTTTAAGACCAAAATAGAGCCACTATTCATGGCAGACATAGACTAGTCCCAGTACAAGACATCCCTAGGGTAAAAAATGAGGTCTGCAGATGCTGGAGATCACAGTTGAAAATGTGTTGCTGGTTAAAGCACAGCAGGTCAGGCAGCATCCAAGGAATAGGAAATTCGACGTTTCAGGCATAAGCCCTTCATCAGGAATGAGGAGAGGGTGCCAGGCAGGCTAAGATAAAAGGTAGGGAGGAGGGACTTGGGGGAGGGGCGATGGAGATGTGATAGGTGGAAGGAGGTCAAGGTGAGGGTGATAGGCTGGAGTGGGGTGGGGGCGGATCTTCCGCCTGGGAACCCTCCAACCACAAGGGATGAACTCAGATTTCTCCAGTTTCCTCATTTCCCCTCCCCCCACCTTGTCTCAGTCGGTTCCCTCAACTCAGCGCCGCCCTCCTAACCTGCAATCTTCTTCCTAACCTCTCCGGCCCCACCCCACTCCGGCCTATCACCCTTACCTTGACCTCCTTCCACCTAGCACATCTCCATCGCCCCTCCCCCAAGTCCCTCCTCCCTACCTTTTATCTTAGCCTGCCTGGCACCCTCTCCTCATTCCTGATGAAGGGCTTATGCCCGAAACGTCGAATTTCCTGTTCCTTGGATGCTGCCTGACCTGCTGTGCTTTAACCAGCAACACATTTTCAACCAAGACATCCCTAGGTCTGCTTTTTTTTAACACCTGGACGTGTTGTCACACACAACTGAATGGCTTTCCCACCACCAAATAACCATGACTATTGTTTTTAACCATTAACTGTCACCAGTAACGGACCTGGGACTGAGTTTTGTTTTCCTTCTTATACCTGGAGCTGCTTTTCGTCCCTTCTCTTATACACAGAGGTGGTATCTCACACAACTGTGTAACTTTCCCACCATCAAAATAACTGTTTTTTTTGTTTTGTTTTGATGCATTCTCAACAAAACATTGAAATATTGGTATAGTGGTACAATTACAGCATTGAAAAGCCATCTGAATGTATGTGAGCAGGAAGGGTTTGATAGGATATAGGCCAAATACTGGCAAATGAGATTAGATTTATTTCGGATATTTGGTTGACATGGACAAGTTGGGTGGAAGGGAGTGTTTCTGTGCTGTATATCTCTATGACTTGTCGACAATTTCTGTGAATGCTGAACATTCCTAAGGAGCTGCCATGCAAACAGCTGAAAGACAGTTAATCACATACCCAAAGGATACAGTGCTACTGTGGTGCATTGGTAGTGTCCCTATCTCTGCACATCCTCCACCACTTTCACCACCTAAAGTCAGACCCCCACCACTAAATATATATTTCCCCTCACATCTCTACCTGCATTTCATAAGACCATTCCCTCTGTGAAGATTAGAGTAGTGCTGGAAAAGCACAGCAGGTCAGGCAGCATTCGAGGAGCAGGCTTTTGTCCAAAACGTCGATTTTCCTGCTCCTCAGATGCTGCCTGACCTGCTGTGCTTTTCTGGCACTATCTAACCTTGACTCTAATCCCCAGCCTCTACAGTACCCACTTTCACCATTCCCTCTGTGAGTCTCTCATTAAATCCACGCTCCCCACCAACCCACCCTCTACATCCGGCACCTTCCCCTACCTCATCATGAGGTGCAAACTCGACACCTACTATAGTATTAACACTAGATGTTAATCAATTAAGCACTATGCTTTATCAATTGGGAGTGATAAAGCTGAGTGGAAAAGGTGAGGTGTGGTTGATGCTAAATATTATTTGAATCTTCCCCAATGAGTGTATGTGAGATTGTAAAGAATGCCAATGAAATCATATATGAATTGTATTGATGACTTTAATATCCCCTGTATTTACATTGTTCTTAACAGGAAAAGTTCCTCAATACAAGTCATTTTGATACAAATTGCACTTTCATGGTACATAGCCAATGTTGCAGGGATGAGTTAGGGAATGGGTCTGAGTGCGATGCTCTTCAGAGGGTGGGCTGAATGGTCTGCTTCCACACTGTAGGGATTGTAAGTTTCCATAATAACCCAATGTATATGGAGAACCTCTGCAACTGGCAATCAGGAAGTTGTCATCCAAATTGCTTGCTTCTCCACAGATGTCTCTAGACTGTTACCTTGGCAAGGGAATCAGCTTTCGAACAAGTAAAGGGTGTAAAGTTACTGTACTTCAACCATACTCTAAATACACACTAAGTCTAAGTGAATTTTTAAAGGCATGTCAAGTCTTAATGATCAAACAACCTCACAGATACTGGAAGTGTATTTTCATACATGAATAAAGAGTTAAGCCACATTTCTTCAGTTCATAAGTTTTGGAAATTTTATACATCGAGTCATAGAGATGTACAGCACAGAAATAGACCCTCCGGTCCAACTCATCCATATGTCTTAACTTCATCTAGTCCCATTTTGATTAGAAGATTAGAATTCCTACAGTGTGGAAACAGGCCCTTTGTCCCAACAAGTCCACATTGACCCTTCGAAGAGCAACCCACCCAGACCCATTTCTCTCTGACTAACGCACCTAACAATATGTTCAATTTAGCATGGCCAATTCACCTCTTTGGATTGTGGGAGGAAACCAGAGCACCCGGAGCAAACCCACGCGGACACAGGGAGGATATGCAAACTCCACACAGTCAGCCGCCTGAGGCTAGAATCGAACCTAGGTCCCTGGCGCTGTGAGGCAGCAGTGCTAACCACTGAGCCACCATGCCACCCTTTTGCCACTGAATCTTTATTGTTTGTCTCTTTATTTTCTAAATTCCATCTTTATTTCCCTCTTTTTACTTCACTATTTGCGCCTGATATTGTACTGAATTTTATTGCATTAAAAATGTGTGGTGTAAGTTGTTGTTGGATTGTGTTCTAACTGTGGTTCTTGGTTTAACCTCTGTGAGTCTCAGTAAACATTCTTCAGTCTAACTGGTTAAGGAGGCACACTTGCTTGCCCTGATCTCTCACGTCTCAGAGCCCCTGCACTGCTTTCACTACCTGATAACCAACATCACAGAGTGATAGTCCACATTGAGTTTGTGGGCTGTGCGTAGATATAATAATGGGCATTCACCATATGACAGATAAAATCCAATCCAAACTGGAAAAGCATTTCCAATTTTCAGAAGTTACGACAGGGTGACCTTATAGAGGTTACAAAATTATGAGGGACATGGGTAGGGTAAATAGACCAAATCTTTTTCCCCTGGAGTCAGGGAGTCCAGAACTAGAGGGCATAGGTTTCGGGTGAGAGTGGAAAGATATAAAAGAGACCTTAAGGGCAACTTTTTCACACACAGGGTGGTACGTGTATGGAATGAGCTGCCAGAGGAAGTGGTGGAGGCTGGTACAATTGCAACATTTAAAAGGCATTTGGATGGGTATATGAATAGGAAGGGTTTCGAGGGGTATGGGCCGGGTGCTGGCAAGTGGGACTAGATTAGGTTGGGATATCTGGTCAGCATGGACAGGTTGGATCGAAGGGTCTGTGTCTGTGCTGTACATTTCTATGATTGTAAAAAGAAGGAATCAAGCAACGTTATTGCACTTAGAAAATTATGCAAAGCTGGTCGAAATTAAATGTGGAAAAGAGACCAATGCAGCAAACAGAGACAAATGAAAATAGTGTCTCAAGCTGAAAAGCAAAAATATAAATATGCCAGTCATTGGACTCGAGTCAAATCAAAGCCAAGAATTTTGAACCAACTTTTGAGGAATGAGAACTTGTGTCAACAATTGATGTCTTGAGAGCTTCTGTATAATGCTTAAAGCGGTTTTTGTCTGGTGGTTGTGGAAAGCTTGCAGCGGTGGTACAGATTTATTATTTACATTTGTAACTGCTGAGCTCAGCCGATTGCATTTCTCCAGTTGGCATTCTATCGAATAATTTCCCGAGTAATTTTACAAATTGTAAAAAAGGGTGCAACATAACACCATTCGTGCCAGACCATCATAAACATTTGCAATGCACTCCTTACATCAGCTCAGGAAAAGTGGGCGGGAATTTATTTTCCCTCAAATTCCAACGTGTTTTCCCTTATCATAGCCCATTTCTGAGGTTGTTGATAGAATTTTCAGTCAGTGACAGAGGGGAACTGGCAAAGATGTCTTCCTTTGCATCCACAATCTGGCAACTTGAGGTTAGCACAATTATCAAGGAGTTTTGGAGAGTGTCATAGTCTTTAAAAACCTGTGTGAGTGGGTTATAACTTTTGAACATTCCTGACAAATATTTAGATTATACCACAACAGAGAGGTATTTTCATTTTATGAAACAAAAGTTTTTTTTAAGTATTCTTTGGGGGTAAGACTGGACCATTGATTAGCTCATCAGGCGTTTTCCCATTGCTCATTGACACCATGACTTATTTGTACACAGACAATAGCTGCTCAACTTGACCACATTTCTCTGAATAAACTTCAGTTAAAGTTAATAATTGGTTTAAAATTAATACACTCACAGCCGGTTTCATGTCCGTTTCTACCCTACTGTTGTTAGAATACTGAATGGCCTCACAAACTCTTAACATTCGCCTGTACCTGTGTTTTTCTTTTTGCTGGTGTTTACCTATTATTTACTATCTATGCTATTTAACTCTGTGATCTGCCTGTATTGCTCACAAGACAAAGCTTTTCACTGTGCCTTGGTACACGTGACAATAAACTCAATTCAATTCAACTGATCCAGCATCAATTGTTGTGGGTATGTTTGCTGAGCTGGGGATTTGGTTTGCAGGCGTTTCATCCCCTTTCTAGATGACATCCTCAGTGCTGTGGAGCCTCCTGTGAGGCACAGCAACAAACAACTGGAACCAGCAACCAGAAGCAGTGGGAACGAAACCACAAATTCCAACCGACACAGTACAGCTGTGCCTCAGAGGAGGCTCCGCAGCACTGAGGATGTCACCTAGAAAAGGGATGAAACGTCTGCAAAAAAAAAATTCCCAGCTCGGTGAACAAACCCACAGCAACTGCAACTGGTACCCAAGCTACGAATCTTTACACAAACCTTGAGCATCAATTGCTGTTTGTGAAACAGAGTTCCAAGCTTCCATCATGCTTTGTGTGGACAGATGTCTATCCAAAGGTTTAGACTATTTTCCTAATCCTAGACTTCAGTAATATAATTCTTTTCATGGAATTATACAATCCCTACAGTGTGGAAGCAGACCATTCAGCCCATTGACTGCACACCAAGCCTCAAAAGAGCTTCCAACCAGAACCACCTCTCCTCACCTTATCCTTTTAACCCTGCATTTCCCATGGCTAATCCACCTAGCTTTCACATCCCAGGACACCATGGGCAGTTTAGCATAGCCAAGTCACCTAATCTGCACATCTTTTGACTGTGGGAGGAAACTGGAGCTATGATTCTGAGTTTGATCAGATGGGCCAATAAGCTGAGGAATAGCAGATGGGTTAGAAAGAAAACGTTCTCTATCTGTTTCCCTTAATACCCTGAAAACTTTAATCAGATCAATCATTAACCTACTAAATTCTGGAGAATTCAACCCTGGTTAGTGGAAACTTTTCTCATAGTTCAACCATTGGGATCCAAGTATCAGTCAGGTTCCTGACACGTCTGCAATGCATTAATGTCCCTGGCCGATATATCCTTCCCCAAGGTCTGCTGCTTAGAACTGCTCCCAGAATCTCTAAGGAACAGCTGGGGCTTTGTATGTAGCTGAATTATAATTTTGTACTCGTTCATATTTTAATCCTCCAGACAGACAAACCAACATTCCATTAACCGTTTTGATTACTGTCTGTATCTTTTCACGGTATTTTAACCTACTGCTTGAAACCGTATTACTCTTTGGACCTCCATGGTTTCCGACTTTTCACTATTTAGAAAGAACTCTTTTCTCTCTTTCTTAGGTCTATAATATTCATATTTATACGTAGCCTTTCATTTTGTGTGGACGCAGTGGAGATGCCCGTGATGCAACTTGTGGTAGTAATTTATTGGTAGGTATTTGCAATTAAAAGCAGCTATGTTTTTCTTCAATGTAATAAAATACCGTAGTCAGTATTTAATTTAACTTTCCTTTTCCCCATCTCCCTTTCCAGTCATACAAGCTAAAGGGAGCTGAATAGAAAGGTTGTAAGTGGGACAGTAAAAACTACAAAAGCTCTTTCATAGAATGACATAGATGGTACAACACTGACAGAAGCCATTTACTTTCCAGTCCATGCTTTCCAGTGTTTAAACTCCACACAAACCTTACATAAACAATACAATTAAAGGGTCATACCAATTAACAGCAATGAAGGCAGATATTATTTTGTCAGAACATAATGCTCATGACTGATTCTGAAATGGTTCTTAATTAGGCTAAGCAATTTGCCTTAATGTTATTTTACTTATTAAGTGTGGCAATTATACTTTAGATACAAAAGACTAACATGTTTATAAATCCATTACTTTAATTTCTTGATGAGATGTTAATTTCTATTGCTCTAATTTCAGCACTGTGCAAAATAAACAGAGCAGTACCAGTTAATTTAGCAAATCTTTTCGCTCAGAATGGATCAAGTCCTGGGTTTAGGTTTTGCAGTAAGCTGAAAGGTGACAGCATCAACACTGACTTCATAAAAAAGCTGCCCGAATGATCCAGTGATCTCTCTGGCATTGATTTCCCCTCTCCTTACATGAGTTTGGAAATGACAGAAAATCAACAGGATCTCCAGGCTTCCAACAACAGTGATGTCATCAAGCTGAAAAAGGAGACAATCACTTTGGAGAAACAGACAGCAGACCAGGAAGTGGATTACCTTCACTTTTTCATGCATTTTATGGAGAGAAAAAAAATTGGGACATTAGAAACTGAAATAGGATTTTTAAAAAAAAATATTGTTTTTATTGAATTCAAGTTTCACCAGCTGCTATAATGGGAGTTGAAGCCATGTCTCAAAACATTAGCCTGGTGTTCTGGATTACTGGTTTGGTGACATTACCACTATGCCACCACCTCCCCCTTGGGAATTGGCGATAAAGGTTTAACGTTAGCATAGTCACGGATGAATAGTGTTTGTGTGGAAAAATGCAGTTCCCATAAAAGGGCAAGGTGTGGCAATTCATTTATCTTTTTTTTAGTTGTGGGATTATAATTTTCGAGAGAATTAGATAAATACATGAAGCAAAACAATTGCAGGGAAAGAGCTGGTTTAGTTATATTTTTAAAAGAACCTGCATCAAATAGTTGGACTAAATGTCCTCCTTTACTGCTGCACCACGCAATGCTTCTTTGATAAAGAAGTGCTTTCTTTAAAAAAAAACTTTTTTAGTTGACACCAATACTGATCAAATGGTTTATTTTCCAATGTATTTTCAGCTTCATTTTGTAACGTGTGTTTGAAGTAGAGTTCTGGATGTGATGGGAGTTTTGAGCAGTTAGCAGTTAACTGTGACACGTATGCACCTAAGTAGTTGTATGAGGCATTTCCTTCCAATGGGATTGGCCAAAGTAAAGGTACAGTCAGGAAGCCAGAAAGAGACATTCCAGGAAGACAGCAATTATGAGAAATTGTGTCAAGTCCCTGCATAAAAAACATATCATATGAAGTTATAGTTGAAGAAACATGGCATTTGGAATGATTAATGCTTACTAAGAGGTTCCACTCTAAATTCTGCTGGTAAGCCCTTGTTAGCAGAAAGCTCTCAGTAGATTCCCCACCTCAGAAACCATGTCACTGAATTTGCAATTGCTTTCTTTGCGGCATAATATAAAGGGAGAGGCTCGGTTAAGGATTTGCAAACTTGTTACATTCAGAAAGACAATTTGAAGTGATTGATACTTCGGAAAGATGCTTAATTATTTTCATTTGCAGTGCAATATGGGAAGAGAATACTTACTTTCTAAATGTGCTTTTAAAGGAAAAGAGACGTGTGCCTTCTAGCCAAACTGTGGGGACAGCTTTGGTTTAACATTATATCTGGGTCATTTATCTATTCTGCACTGCATCCCTCCTTCTCCCCCCCTTCCAAACCCTCATTCCTCCCAATCCACATGTCAATCCTGGATAAACAAGGCTGTGTATTTATTCAACCATATGGTTTGGTACTATTTAAATGATTTAGTTTGAGATGTGGATGTGACTGGCAAGGCTGGCATTCATTGCCAGTCCCTGGCTGCCCTTGAGATGGTGGTCCTTGGCCTTCTCTATCCCTTGAGCTGTTGGGGTCCATGTGGTGATGGTACTTCCCAATCCTCTTGGGCAGGAAGTTCCAAGACTCTGCAGCTCCTACAACCAATTCCCTCATTCTCTGAGACCTGTCTGTTTCAGTTCAGTCACTCATACCCGTTTTCTTGAGAGTTATCCCCCATTACTCTGTGACATCCCCAGGTGGCATCTCTGTCATGGCTAGCCAAAGACTATTGAAATTTACCACTGATTAAGTGGGACTGTGAGATTGTCAGACCTGACATTACTTTACAGGAATGGATAAGCATTGAAAGCAATCTGTATTGGGGCTCACCTGTGAGATTTATCTGCAAGGGGCTTATCAGTAACTGCTTATCATCTCCTCTTTTATTTTGAAGCAAAGATTGTCACAATCATGTAACACTGAAATTCTGTTAGAACATGAAAACAGACCCTATGGTCCAATCAGTCTGTACCACCCCTAATCCCAAACTAAACTCGTGCCACCTACCTGTGCTTGGTCATATCCCTCCAAACCTTTCCTATTCATGAACGTATCCAAATTTCTTTTCAACATTGTTACCACACCTGCATCCACCACTTCCTCTGGACACACTATTCCACACACTAAACCCTCTGTAAAAAAGAATTGCCCCAACCTTTTTAAATCTTTCTTCTCTCACCTTAAAAATACGCCTTCTAGTTTTGAACTCCTCCACCCTAGGGGGAAAAAACCCTTATCATTCACCTTATCTATGCCCCTCATAAATTTATAAACCTCAATACGGTCACCCCTCAACCTCCTATGCTCCATTGGTCAGTGTCCAGCCTTTCCAGTCTATTTTTATATCTCAAACCCTCCATTCCTGGCAACATCCTGGTAAATCTTTTCTAAACCCTCTCTCCAGTATGATAATATCCTTCATGTAACAGGGTGACCAGAACTACACACGGTACTCCAGATGAGGCCTCACCAACGTCCTGTACAACGTCAACATAACGTCCCAACTCCTACACTCAAAGCTCTGAGCAATGAAGACAAGCATGCTTCTTAACCACCCTGTCCACATCTGATGCAAATTTCAACGTGCCCTCCTGTCAAGAAAGCTATTGTTCTCCTTTTTCAGCATGTGACACTTTTGGTCACAGATGAGTCTCTTGGTTAGTCTATGTCCAATCTCTGTAGGTAAAAACAATGACTGCAGATGCTGGAAACCGGATTCTTGAGTAGAGTGATGCTGGAAAAGCACAGCAGTTCAGGCAGCATCCAAGGAATCTTTGTAGTCTAATTGTTAAAGCACTCATACTCATCTTGATTTTCTGGTCAGTGCGTACCCCAAGATATTGCTTGTTGTCTCAGTATTGAGCATGGCACTGAATGTCAGCAGGGGATGGTCATTGCCTGGCACTCCTGTTACTGGCAACTTACCCAGCCCATGCCTGGAAGCTTTCTGGCTCAGGCTGTATGAGAGCACACACTGTTTCATTGTCTGAGGGATTGTGAATGGAGCTACATGATGCACGAACGTTTATGAAAAGGCTAATTTTCTGACAGTAAGATGGAGGGAATGAAGTCGCTGCAAATGTAGTTCAGTCTAGGATGCTGCAAATCTTGCACTGTATGAAACAAAAAGGAGAGAGATTGCGATTTTAAATATTCTCTTTATTTCATTTCCTGCTTTTTGAACCATTCAACAACAGCCCTATTTGCAGAATCTTCTAAACGCCATGAGTCAGAAATGAATAAGCTGAGGAGAATATTTATTTTTATAAATGTTAACCACAGTAACTGATGGATATGCCATCCCTCAGGTCTGTTACAGTGCTGGAGGGAGCCCAATGTGTAAGCCTCAATATTAAGTCGGACAAATAAGATTTGGAATTGGGAGAGAAGCAACCTATTGGCTAAACTGACAGCGTGGTTTTCTGGAGTGAAGGGGCCTCTACTTGAAAAATACGAGGAAAGGGATCCCAACAGCCTGACAGTAGCTTCTATAGAAAAAAGATACTTTTGTTTCAAATTAGCATGAGCACTAATGACTTTTTCCAAGGGAATGATTTGTTTAAATTGTACTTTATTCGCGCAAATAATTAAATGATTGACCCTTATCCCTGCAACGAATGATTTGGAAGAATTTATTCCCAGGGCCGTGAACATGAAGTTTGTTCATCATGACCTTTCCTGCAGGCTCTTATTCAAAGCTTGAAATTACCCAGATGCATTTTACTTTGGCAATGGTGTGGGAAAACTAGCCTTTCTGCCAACTGGGCACTGAGTATTGTTAGATCATTATAGGTGGAGACATTTGTGTTTAAAAAGAGGACAGAGCAAGAATAGAGACCTAAACCCAAATACGGAACAGGAAATGTACGAATGGATGTTTGACACAAATAAAGTGACTTCTTTTGAAATGATTTTCTCACCTGAAGGTGCTGTCTCCCTCTTTTCGTGGTCAATGTTAGCTCGTTGTTCTTTAGTGACCAAGTACCTCATCTGCAGCCTTTAGCTTTCCACATTGTAAAACTTGAATTCAAACTCTGAAGATATTGTAATGCAGTTTGAACTCATGTTCTCAGGATTACTTCTCCAGTGAAATAATCACTATATGACTGTTCCCTCTTGGTCTGTTTGGATTAGTATTGTGTCTCGATAGGAGCTTTTAATTTGTTAAAATGTATTCTGTTATAAGAGTAAATTGCTGTGCACTTAGAAAACATAAGTACAACTGGAGAATTGAGAATTTATTGAAATCCAAACAAAAGACTCAAACAGACTCTACAATCCTGTTTTAAATTGCTGCCGGGTGTCCAGTGCTATTCTGGCACAGTGAACATTGCCTGACTCAGAAGGTAAATGTTCAATCCAACTCCTGGACTGAACCTAGACTGGCACATTCATTACAGGCAGAGGGAATGTCGCATTGTCACAGATGGAGAACTCCACTTGGGGCCATCAGGTACATCACAAACACATTGTCATTCCATAACTAACACAGCCACAAAACAAATTAACTGCTCATTCACCTCGCTTGTAGTTTGTGGGATTTTGCTACATTCAAGGTTACTGCCGCATTTGCCTCCGTAACAGTGGTGATAACTCCTCATTGGTGTTTCAGTGACTGAGCCCTGAAGATGTGATGATACCCGAGACATTGCAAATTTGCACTTGTAGCAAAGACAATATGGGAGGAGAAAGCGAGGTCTGCAGATGCTGGAGATCAGAGCTGAAAATGTGTTGCTGGAAAAGCGCAGCAGGTCAGGCAGCATCCAAGGAACAGGAAATTCGACGTTTCAGGCATTAAAGGGCATTTGCCCGAAACGTCGAATTTCCTGTTCCTTGGATGCTGCCTGACCTGCTGTGCTTTTCCAGCAACACATTTTCAGCAAAGGCAATATACTCATCTTCAGGAACAATACCTTCATTCAGTCCATTAAAAGAGTGCAATTCAAGATGAACAAAATTACTCTCTTTCCTAACCAAGTGGGTGTTTTCTTGGCAGATCAGTTTATCATATAATCTATTCACAGAGTGAAGAGTCTTTGTAGAGTCTTTGTTTATGGAAAAGTCACTTCTGAACACCAGGAAGTGATGTAATTTATTGTTGGTCTTTAATTGGTGCAGAGATTTTGCTACAAGCCTCGTGGGGTTCATTTATTTCTAAAACAGCTTTACAACCGGAGATGATCAGAAAATGGAAAAGCCTTGCGTTTTATTGCAATCTTCATAAAGACCAGTAAAAAGAAATTTTTTAAAAAGTATAAGCAATCTGAAATGTCACTAAATTATTTAAAGAGTGAAGCCATGGCTTAAAACAGAAGAATTATTACTGTAAAAAAGTTAAAGCGAAAGCTAAAAATGATCTTGGCTAACTATCCATACTGTAATGCTCAAAATTGACGAGTTAAATATGAATTAATTGTCAAATTGCAGTTGATTGTAAACTGCAAAGTACACAATAAATGGCAGGCACAAGATAGATTTAATGCAGTGGCCCCAGTGTCATAGGTTATACGTTATTCAAGAGGAGAGATCTCACAAAACAGTTAAATTCTGTTTTCATTACAGCAGCACAGAATCAACCCAAGTTATACAATAACCAAAAATGGCACACATCCGGAAGGTAAAAGTTAGTATGCTTAGTTCGATCAACATTCAGTCCCAATCAGTCATTAAACATTACAAGGGCCACTGCACGATAATGCAGACACTTGACTCTGGATTCAGTTCTGACAGGAGACTCTCAGAAAGAGAATAAAACACCTCTGTGATGTCATCAAAGCATCCATGAAGAGCTCAAACATGCCCAGTGACTCATGGGAGTCCCCCCGCCTGTGACTAAGCAACATCCAGAAGGTTCATTCAGGGAGGCACTGATCTCAGCCAGAGAGTGTGTAAGGAGTGTGCGGGGCTGGTATTGAGGTATTGAAGAGAGTAAACAGCCCTTAAAACAGCCCATTCATCCAACATTTCCTGCGCCATCAGTGGTGTACACTGGTAATTAAGTGTATTTCGACAATCCACGTATATGCTTCCTAACTGGAGATTTATTTAAACCAATCACGCATTATGAAAACCTAGCCAGCCTCTGGCTGAATCATCTTTATGTACATTGAACAGATACTTCATTATCCACCTGGTCAGAGATGCAATTATACAACTCTGGAGCAAGTGGAACTCAAACCCAAATCTTCTGGTTCAGAGGTAGGGACACTGCTGAAAGAGCCTTTAATTGTAGATATAGAGTCATGAATCAAAGGGATGTACAGCACAGAAACAGACTGATCCAACTCTCTCATGCCGACCAGATATCCTAACTTAATCTAGTCCCATTTGCCAGCACTTGGCCCATATCCCTCTCAACCCTTCCTATTCATATACCCATCCAGATGCCTTTTAAACGTTGCAATTGTACCAGCCTCCACCACGTCCTTTGGCAGCTCATTCCATACACACACCACCCTCTGCATGTAAATGTTGCCCCTTAGGTCCCTTTTATATCTTTCCCCTCACACCCTAAACCTCTGCCCTTTGTTCTGGATTCCCCCACCCCAGAGAAAAGACCTTGTCAAATTATCTTATTCCTGTCCCCATGATTTTATAAACCTCTACAAGGTCACCCCCCAGTGTCCAACACTCCAGGGAAAATAGCTCCAGTCTATTTAACCTCTCCCTTTGGCAAGAAATCCTCCAACCTGGCAACATCCTTGTAAATCTTTTCTGAACCCTTTCAAGTTTCACAATATCCTTCTGATTGGAAGGAGACCAGAATTGCGCACAATATTCCAAAAGTGGCCTAACCAATGTCCTGTCCAGCCGCAACATGACCTCCCAACTCCTGTACTCACTACTCTGACCAATAAAGGAATTCATACCAATCGTCACCTTCACTATCCTATCTACCTGTGACTCCACTTTCAAGGAGCTATGAACCTGCGCTCCAAGGTCTCCCTGTTCAGCAACACTCTCTAGGACCTTACCATTAAGATTATAAGTCCTGCTCTGATTTGCTTTCCCAAAATGCATAACATTGTATTTATCTGGATTAAACTCCATCTGCCATTCCTCAGCCCATTGTAATCTGAGGTAACCTTCTTCACTATCCACTACACCTCCAATTTTGGTGTCATCTACAAACTTACTAACTATACCTCTTATGCTCACATCCAAATCATTTATATAAATGACTTTGTGCTCAGATGTATTATCTGGAGCAGGTGGGTCTTGAACCTGGACCTCCTGGCTCAGAGATAGAGACCTTACCACTGCACCTCAAGACCCCTTTCATACTTACATTTGAATACAATTGACTCATGAGTTCATAATGGGGGATTCTGGGTAATCCAAGATGGAGGATGAGAGAAAATTGTGGCTGTAAGAGTTGCTCCTTTTTTGAGGTTTCTTTGTTGGAGCTGATTTCCTCAATTTCACGGAACAGTAATTGCCGTTTTATAAGCTGTTGCGTTGTTTTGGAACTTTGGGGGAAAAAGAGCAAAATAAGGGTACATTAAAACAAGAGAGTGGGCAGGGACCATGTGGAAGGTGAAGGAAAAAGGAGTGAACTTTCACAGCTGACTGCCTCTGTTGTTTACTTCAAGGTGAGAGAGGAAAGATTTTAAAGGGACCTTAAGTGGCAACATTTTCACACAGAGGGTGGTGCGTGTATGGAATGAGCAGCCAGAGGAAGTGAAGTGGTGGAGGCTGGTACAATTACAACATTTAAAAGGCTTCTGGATGGGTATGTGAGTAGAAAGCTTGAGGGATATGGGCCTAATGCTGGCAAACGGGACTAGATTAATTTGGGATATCTGTTTGGCATGAGTTGGACCGAAGGTCTGTTTCGTGCTGTACATCTCTATCTCTTTACCTCATTCCCTTTGAATCATTAGTATTTAGCAGCCTAGTAACATACTTAAGCACAAACATGCCTTCCCCCTAAGCAGATCACACGTGAGTCTTTTCAGCCATCGACAAATCCATCAAACTAAAGTGGAAGTAACACATTGTTAATGCCAAGGCATTGCCTGAGATGAAAGAGAGATATTTGCATGCAGATATTTGGGTGTTGACGCAAATCTTTGTGTACAATTTGACTTTGTGAATATATAAACATTTGTGGAACATGCATTGTACAACAGTGACACATCGCTAGCTTTTCTTTCATGTGCAGAGCTGGCATTTTTGCTCATGTGTAGTCCTACTCTCTCTAGGTACTGAAAAGTTCCAGATTTTATTGAGATTGCAGCTGTGGATATTTGATTCCATGTTGGAGAAAGGGGGATAGTGGCAAATCCCATGTGAAACATGTTGTGGATCGGATCAACTTTCTCGTTCACAGTCTCGACTGAGATTTGATGATGGTTTCTGTTTAACCTAGAGGAGCCTGGATGACATCCCACTGGTCCTTCAAATAAGGGTTTCTAAGTCCTTTTTTTACAGTTATTTAATGGATATTTACTTTGTATTAGAATGAAAGTTGATCACTGTTTTGAAATGAAATTAAAATAACGTGAGAGGAACTTTGAAATTTTTTTAGAATGGTATACTTTTTCATGAATCATTCGGTACAGTAGATTCAAGACAGAATAGGTGGATCATTCAAAAATATGTGGCAAAATATCTGGGGGGATATTTGAGCAGCATTAGCACACGGGAAGCTTTGTAATGTGCCATTTATCAAGTGGATCCAGTGTTGGGAAACAGTTGAGATTAAGACAAAGCCATTCGTAATCCCAGCATTGTGCGGAAAACCGCGTGGAAAGTTCAGAATGCAGTAGCAGAAAATCAAAATCCCCCAACTTGCTGGCGCCTTTGTTTAGTGGGTCCGGTGGGAATGTTATTCCACTCTGATGCTGCAGGTTATGTATTTCACACCAGTTTCTTAAAACCTCTGGCCAGTATTTTTAGTGCCTCCTTAATACAATATTCTGTGGTATCCTGGAGTAATGATTGGATTAAAACAAAGCTGCCAACATATTTCTCAGTCTGCCAATCTGTCTGCTCACACCACTCAATGTTTTTAAATATGGTGTGATAATATTATGACGTGCCCAAATACCCTGGAGCCTAAGAAAATTCACAGTAAGAACTGAGACTGCAGGAATAATAATAGGAACCCTGCAGTTTTATTCACATATTTGATTAACAGGTATATTCACTGAAATAGTAACAAGGCACAAATTTCAGTCTTCATTCAGTGGGTAACACTGGCCTTTAAATGAGGTGGTTGTGGGCTTAAGCTGTGCTCCAGAGCTTAGCAGTCTGAAACTCAGGGCAGCACTGAGGGATTGTCACCCTGTTGGAGGCTCAGTTTCTGGATATAATTTCTTCCTGTTATCCACACTAGCCCAAAGGGTTCAATGAGATCTTCAGTTTGCTTCTCACCCCCTTCAATTCTTCGATCTCCTTCCTCCCGATTCTTTCATTTCTTCATAGGAGGCGCAGGACAATTGATACACTAATTACAAAGCTTCTTAGTTACTGGTTAAAGGCGATGGCTCACAGCAAACGTTGGGAGAAAATAATTGGCTTTCTTCAGGCTTCAGTTTTTTTTAATATTGCAGAGAGATGGAAGCACAGAGCCTGCTGTTGCAGCAGGCTGGAGACTACAGCAATACATACCAAGGGATTGGCCACCACCTAGGAGCCAATCAGAGCCTTGTTGTTAGGCATCCGCAACTAGCCACATTGCACAAGCCAATCAGCAATCCTTTGCCAGCTGAACCTCACTTTGCACCCCAAAGCACTGGGCCATCTTATCTCTGTTTGCCTTTTCCCTTCTCACCCTTCCCCATGCCCACCCCGATCATTTGCTAAGCAACACGGTAAACACAACTCACAATGAGTTCCACTAACTTGTTCTCAAAAATTAGCAATCCCTTCCCCATTCCTCTGTTTTAAAACAGTATCTTTCTTATTTCTGTACACAGTCAAAAATACAGGAATATAAAAAGATATGGTCTACACACTACCCATCCTCATGTCATCAGCAAATTTGAAAACTATTACCTTCCATCCTTCATCTACATCTTTTATATAAGTTGTAAATATTTGAGGTCCCAGCACCAATCCCTGTGGTTCACCCACCGAGACCCGTTGCCAAACTGAATAAGACCTGTTTATGCCTACAGTCTATTTTCTGTCGGCCTGCCCATCTTCTGTCCATGCTAATATGCTACCCTACACCATGAGCTTTTAATTTCTGCATTAACCTTCAATGTGGTACCTTATCAGATGCAGCAGTTAATTAAACACTTTGGGATAAAATATTTCTCAATATTGTTGGCATCCAGCAGTATGAGCAGGAAGCAGGAATATGATTGTTGTAATTGAGGATCATCCATGCTTGAAGGGCCAAATGGCTATCTTTGCTTCTACTTTCAATGTGATAAAAAGCTGGCAGTTATTACCAGGCATTTCACCTCCAGGTTATTGAGAAAGCTCAACTGGTCATTAACACCCTTTAAGGAAGGTTTTTTTTTGTTGTGTCCCAGTCTGGCCCCTACTTGTTTTCGGAGAGCCCAGAAATATGGTGAACAGCCTGCCTGCTGGAGCAAGAATCTCTGATCTCAGGAAAGCAGCAAGGCATCACCTTCTCAATGACAATTCGGGTTGGGAAATAAAATGCTGTTTTGTTACTTCCATTGACTGAATAAACAAAATATTTTCACTTCCAGGATCAGGGCGAGAATGATGGCAAGAAGGCCACCTCTAACCTAGACCAGTTACAACAAGTCTACAGTCATGGCTTTGTGGTTTGAAATCCAATTGGCCAGGGATGTGCAGCCACACACAGACCCAAGACTAATATTGCAACATCATTCAGTGAAGCCACAAGAGTGGCTGGTGTGGGAGGTGGGAACATGATACTGGTGGAGAAAGGAGCCTTCTGTGAGCTTGGGAGAAAGGTGAGGAAAGAAAGAACCCTGTGTTGACACAGTGCCTCAGGACATCCCACAGCACCATACCAACATGAACAGTTCTGTGAAGTGCAGTTGCTGGTGTTTTTGCAAAGAGAGCTTTGTTCTCCATCTCTCCAGGTTGTATCTCAGCTTTGTGATAAAACTCAGTGAACTGGGAAAGTATGCTAATATGAAAAAGAATTAGCGTGTCTCAGCTCACTGCTCTCATTCTCTCTCTGTCTCACTCACACTCTGTCTATCCCTCTCTCTCACACTCTTCCTCACTCATTGAGCATGCTTTTAATTACCTTGTCCAAATGACTTCTCCTTTGGATCATTATCAACTTTTGGCTGTTTATGCTTGTTTGAAGTATTTTACTACACTAAAGGCTTTATATAAATGTAACTTGTTGTTACATCTGTCCCTTCAACAGAAGAATGTCACCAAATGCATATAACTCCTTCAGTAAAGTACAAAGAGAAGAAATCAAATATTGTCAAGTGTCAACTCTGGTTCAGTTGGAAGGACTTTTTACCAAGATTGCTGGTTTGAGTTCCATTCTCAGACTCGAACACAAAACTCCAAGACCATAAGTTATCGAAGTAGAATCAAATCAATCAAACCCTCAATTTGCTGTGCCATTCAATGACATCATGGCTCCTCGGATAATCCACACCTTCTTTACCCTGCCTTTGCTCCATTACCTTTGATTCCCTTACCGATAAAAAAAATCTATCTATCTCCGTCTTGAATATATTTAATGACCCAGCTGCTACAGCCCTCTGTTGTAGAGAATTCCAAAGATTCACTACCCTCTGAGAAAAAAAATTCCTCCTCATCTCTGTCCGAACTGGGCAACTTCTAATCGAAGATCAGGCCCTCTGCTCCTAGATGCTTCCACCTCTCTGCAGCTACTCTGTCAGGTCCATTAGACTGTTTCAATGAATTCTCCTCTCATTCTAACCTCCAATGAATATAATCTGAACCTACTCCATCTCTCCTCATAACACAGTCCCTCTGTACCCAGAATCAGCTGAGTGAACCTTCAATGGACTGCCTTTGCTGCCAGTATATCCTTCCTTAGGTAAGGGGACCAAAACTCTCTTCTAGGCTCCAGTGTAGTACTGAAGGAAGTTTTGCACTATCAGGGATACAGCCATGAGGATGTTGAGCTCAGAATCATCTGCCATCATAATCAATGTAAAAAATCCTGCAGGACAATTTCCAAGGTGAGCTGCAGAGATGTTAGAAATAGTTTATCCCTCAATCCAGCTTGCAGGAAATAGATTATCTGGGCAATATTGTATTGCTATTGGTGACAACATGCTGAGCACCAACTGACAGCTGTGTTTCCTAAATTCCAACAGTGGCTGCATTCCAAAAGCATTTCATTTCCTGGAAAGTGCTTTAGGATATTTAGGAGAAATGCCATATAAATGAAAGTTTGAGGGTTGAATTGAGATGAGAGTTCCGAGGAAGGGTCATTGGACCCAAAATGTTAACTCTGCTTTCTCTCTAAAGATGCTGCCAGACTTGCTGAGCTTTTCCAGAAAATTCTGGTTTTGCTTCTGATTTCCAGCATTGCAGTTCTTTATAAATGAAGGTCTTTCTTATCTGAAATGTAAACAGAAATACAAAAACTGTTCCTCATTCCAAAATTTTCTGATTATATTTGATATACAAACTGTTCTAAACAGTAACAAAATTCTCAGTTAATTATTAAACTGTGGGAAATGCACATTATGAAAGATTGCCAATAACTTTGGTATGTAGCAGCACTTCATTTTAAATAAAGCTGAACAATTGTAACACAAACATTCACATTTATCATAGTGGTAAAACAGATATTTGTTTGATATCTGCATGATGTATGTTTCTTTAGTTGTCAATTCACAGTTTCACAGCAACAGCCATGTTTTTGAGTTTAATTTATCTATGGTTCACCTGTAAGAAGTCAGTTAGCTCAGTTGGCTGGATGGCTGGTTTGTCATGCAGAGTGGTGCTAATAGCATGTCCCACTGGCTGAGAGACTTTCCTTCTCAACTTCTCCCCTTGCCTTGCAGAGTGATGACCCTCGGGTTAAACAGCCAACAGTTCTCTTTAAAAGAAAATGGTCCTCTGGGACAATGGGCACTTTACCTATTCACCTATATGAAAGATTTAATTGAAGACAATTGGATTCATGCACTGTGCACATTTGTAAATATTTAATGTCAGATTTCAGTAAATGCACTGAAGCAAACACAGATTATACTCAGGAAAGTGATATGAAAGAATTTAGTTCTTAAAATTTTATTCATGGTTGGAAATCCTGTTAGAAACTGTTAAGACTTGCATTCAAACAAAAAGAATCTGGAAGACATGGACATGGAAGGAAGTATATTAATGATTCATCCCGTCAGTTGTAAAAAGCTTTCTTCCTAAAATAGTTTCAGTGTCACATAAAGGAAACTTTAAATAATCATGTTGTCCTCAGTAAAGGGGTCCGTCATCAATGAGGGGGTGTCTTTCTCAGCAATGAGTGAGCTGAAAATGTGTTGCTGGAAAAGCTCAGCAGGTCACGCAGCATTCAAGGAACAGGAGATTCGACGTTTTGGGCATAAGCCCTTCTTCAGGAATCCTGAAGAAAGGCTTATGCCCGAAATGTCGAATCTCCTGTTCCTTGGATGCTGCCTGACCTGCTGCGCTTTTCCAACAACACATTTTCAGCTCTGATCTCTAGCATCTGCAGTCCTCACTTTCTCCTCAACAATGAGTGAGACTGTCATCAGTGAGACAGTTCCTTCCTTGTCAGGGAGATTGTATCGAAATGCATAATGCTCATGATCCTTGTCTCACTGACCAACTGGTTGATCAACTGGGGTCACATTGGAAGAGAGGAAAGCATGTTTATATTGTGAATATTGGAAGTGAGGACGTGAGAGAAAGTAAGTCTGGTTATATTTCTAACATGACTGTTTAACTATGATGGGACTAATCCAAAATTCTGTATAAACTGATGCAGAATCGTTCACTTGTTTTACTGGAACGGCCATTTTAATATTTTACCTTGTGCACAAACAGTGGATAACAACTTTTATACCATCGTACTTTTTGATATTGATATTAGCTTTACTATTACTGTGTGCTATTTGGCCCAGGGAAATAGTAAAATCATTATGTGTGCAGATACGTAATGGTGTTACTCAAGTTGATGAATATGTTTGTAAATAACTTAAAGTAGACAATGGACTTGAAGTCAAGAGGCTTTATGGAAAGCTTTGCTGTTGGAAAGTATCTCTTTAATTGCTGGTTATCGTTAAGTTTATCAAAAGAGGTGTGCTCTGAGGGAAAATATAATGTAAGCTGTGGGCTTTTGCAAATAACAGCAGCAGTGTGGTCCAATTTAGAGGGAAACCAAAAATATGCGGAGGGATAATATAACTCCAACAATTACAAATTTATTGCAGAATTTGTCGGAAGTGTTTGGTAGACTTAGCGACTGCAGATCTGTTGTATTGGATTTTCCATATGTGGTGGGAGTATAGTTGGCTACCTGATGATCTTAATGAAAGAACAGTAAGCTTAACAAATGATAGAGTGCTACCCAAAGCTATTTTTGCCTGCAGCTTTCCCCAGATGTTATCTCAGTTCTGCTAAATAGAGGACTTCTCTACAACAAGCTGCTTTTGTTTCTAAGTTGCTCTACCTCTTCCGTCTGTGGGGACTTTTCAGAAAGCTGCCTTTTTATTAGTATCAATTCTGTCACTTTCATTTCAAGTCAGTTAGAAAGTGAGTTTCTTTTGAGGAAAGTCACTGATGCCTTGATTTTGGCATTGCTTAAAGCTGCTGTGTGCTGCAGCTGAATTCCCTTCTCTGAATCAAAGTCCTCACAATTAGCACAGAAATCCCTGTAGACATGCAGTACTGAGGGAAGGTTACACTGTTGGGGGTGCCACCTTTCAAGTCAGATATTATGCTGAGGGTCAGTTGGTTATAAGGGATCCCATGGCATTTTTTTTTGAAGAAGAGCAAGAGAATTCACCCTGATACCTTCACCAATATTTATCCCTCAGCCAACCTCAATAAAACGTATCTTTACTGTTTGTGGGAATAGAGAAGTCCTCTATTTAGCAGAACTGAGATAACATCTGGGGAAAGCTGCAGGCAAAAATAGCTTTGGGTAGCACTCTATCATTTGTTAAGCTTACTGTTCTTTCATTAAGATCATATCCTGCATCATTGCAGCGACTAGAGTTAATGTAAATTGGCTGTGAAACACTTTTAGACATCCTAAAATCACAAAATTGATTGTTAAAGTGTAAAGGTTTTTATCTTAGTGAAAGAATGCAATGAGTCCATCAGTCCTGACACCTTCATCCAACAGGATGAATGTTATCCACAAGATAGCCTGCAAAGACTGTGGAAAAACACTACATAGGGCAAACAAGAAGAAAACTGACCGTACAAGTGCACAAACATCAACTTGTCACTAACAGGCACAAGCAGCACTCTCTTCTTTCCACCCACACAGACAACGAAGAGCACAAATTCTACTGGGACAATATAACCATTCCACCACAGGCAAAACAAAGACAAGTAAGAAAATTCCTTAAAGCCTGGCACTCCAACCGGAACTCAATCAACAAACCACATTGGACTCCATGTACAAGCCACTCAGATGCAGAACTGGACGTACCAAAAAAACAGACACATAAATACCACGTGGGACAGACCACCGAAACCTTATTGAAGACGCAATGACGATGTCACCTAACGAGGCAACGAAATATTTGCAGAAACCCACACCAGCTGGGCAAATTAATCTACAATCTCAGAGAGAAGATATATTTTGTATTAAATCTACCTCCTTACAACTGTTATCACGCTCCCTCTAACAGCTGACCCGGGTCAGGGCAATGTTCTTTGATGTTGCTATGCCTCCAAGAAGGACTCTTGGTTGAAATGTAGGGAATTGCAGTTCGTTCTTAGTATGCTTTGAACTCTGGGAAATTGAACAAAACATTTCATCATCTTTGAGAGAGTGATGGTTACACTTTTGACACACTGAACTATTTGGAGTGTGTATTAGAGGTAAGAGCGGAGTTAAACTAGATCATCCAGAAATCAGATGCTTAGATCATTTCTATTCCTGTGGAACATGCTAAGGTAAGTGGGAATGTTAGTTCATGGAGATCTCTGTAGGAGAAGCAGAAACCAAAATGGCCAGTTTTACACAACAGCCCCTACATAAAAATATGAGCAACAGGGTTTAATTTTTTTGTCACTTTAACATGAATAAGGACTATTGAAAATTAAACACGAATTAACAAGCAAATTATATTTCAAGGTAACAATGTAAATTTTACTTTATATAGTTGATATAACACAGTTGTGTCTTACTTAACCATGAGCACCTGCATTGCTTCTCATAAACATGTGACACCACTTTGGTGGTTCCAAAATTCTCTAACTTCACTTCTAGTACATAGGATCTCTCAGTTTCCTCCTCAATTATTTCAACTCTCAAGTCATGTTCTCCAGCATCAAAATTCTACCTGGGACCCCCACAGATCATCATCACACTGCTACACAACCTCTTTAGCTCAGGTCACAGCTCACTTGATGGCACAAATTCCCCAGAGAGTCTTTTATCTGATCCCTTTAATAACTGCTGTTAATGGTCTAATCTCTGGTAAAATTGGAGCAGTAAAATAGTTCTAATCATAATCCCTGCTTAAACCCTGTCCTCCGCTTTTTATTGTGTTTAACAGTAATACACTCATATAGCTCCTTGTAAACATGCCTTCTGTGTTCCCCCCTCTGCTGCAAACTCTAAAGCAGCAGCTTTATTTGCCTGCCTTCCCATAGCTTTTTCATCTTAATCTCCATCTTGTTGGCACTGTTCCAGGGTCACCTGTATCTCTTATTATTCAAGAAGATTACAGTTGATCATTTTACGGTTGATGCAAACTCTCAAATGTCTGTCTAAAGTATTTAAATGCAATTACAAATTCCACAGACTTTTTCAAGAAAGTACAATTTGTCCTTACCATGCTGCATCTGGGTCACGAAAATCGTCGTTATGTCTAGTGATGCATTCTGGGAGGCCATGGTGTCCTGGATCTCCTTGACTTATTGCAAAGGTTTCCAAATGGTCATCTTTGTATGATATGCAGACATTTCTCATGAAGAATGCAGGACAATTTGATCCCTCCTTCCTTTCTATTACACATATCAATGAAAATGAACCCATGTCAGTATTCTGACTTAGGAATTGTGTTGTCCAAGCACACCGCTATTCCATCTTGAATCTCCCTTTTCTTGGCTTCTTCCTAATTCTCATTTAATCTCTGCCCTTTGGCCCATCATCTACAAAATGGGCTCAGCTTCGACACTACAGTGACATACCAACCTGCCTTCTCCATCCCTTCTTTCGATTGCCTCAGTGTTGTCAGACTCCTAATGCAACACCTCATTGATGAATTGCAATTTGATCCAGCTGGGAAGACTAAAGCCATTATCTTTCACCCTCACTGTTAAGTTCACTGTCCCCTCCACCAACTATCCTGGGCTGAAACAGATGCTCCTGATATATGATATCAAAGTAATTCCTCAGCTGAGCTTCTAACTATCAGTGCTTTTTGTAACATTCAATGCCTATTTTCACTTCCAATCTGTTCAATTTTTCCTGCTTGTTACAACCTCTCAGTTCTCGTGTCATTCTATTAAATCTTTTTTGTACTATCTCGAGTGTGGAGACCAGGACTGCTCACACTACTCTCTAATCTAACCAAGGTTGTATGGCATGGAACATAAATGATCTTCTTTTCAATTCTGTTTTCTCCAGAAATTAACCTAATTGCTTGATCACTTCTTATTAAATTAATAACCTACTTTTTATCTTGAGTGATTTATGTACCTCACCTTGATCCCTCCATCTGTGTAAGATGCTGATTCTCCAATGTGTATGTGCTGCCTCATTCTTTCCAATAAAATATTCTGCTTCACATTTATCTGAATGGGTGAAAACAGTAGTATAATAATCCAGAAGTTCAGAAACATGTACAGGGCACATGAATTCAAATTTAAGCCTTGCAACTGGTAGAATTTAATTCAATTAAGAAAGTCGCGAATATAAACAAAGTGTCAGTAATGGTGATTATGACAATTGTTGTAAAGATGTATAAGTATGGCCTTAGGGAAAGAAACCTGTCATCCTTACCTGGTCTGGCCTACATGTGACTCCAGACCTACAGTAATGTTGTTGACTCTTAGCTGTTCTCTGGAATGGCACAGGAGACACTCAGTTCAACTGCAATTCAAGAGGGGCAACAGAAGCTAGCTCTTGTTTGGAGCATCTGGTTCAACCCAAGATATTTGTGTGGAGGGGACAGTGAAATGGACGATGAGGGTGAGAGGTAAAGGGCTTCAGCCTTCCCAAAGTGGAGCTGGAGCAAACTGCGATTCATTAATGGGATATAGCATTAGGAGTCCGACACACAGAGGCAATGGAAACAAGGCAGGTTGGTATGTCACTGCTGGATCTCATCTCATGAAAGAATAAGATATTATGTTTATTTCCCAATTGTATGTCCATTCTGGAAGTTGAATGATTTTTCCCTGAATTTTGTCACAGTGCCCCGCTGTATGAACTGCAACAGATTAGTCATCCATATTTATGATCACTGAGTTACCATTGTTTATACAAATAATAAACAATCGTGGAGCCAGCACTGACCTGCCTGGAATACAGCTTCCCACCATTTGGCGATCTGAGTAATGACCATTTAACCCAACTTTCTGTTTTGTAATCAGCTTGCTATCTGTTCTACTGCTTGTTTCTGACTGCACATGATCTTAGTCATGAGTATATTATGTGGAGCTTTTCTGAAATGTTAAGTAGACTACTTCTACCAAGTGTGGTGCTAGTAAAGCACAGCAAGTCAGGCAGCATCTGAGGAGTAGGAGAATTGATGTTACGGGCATAAGCCTGTTGGAGGGCTTATGCCTAAAATGTCGATTCTCCTACTCCTTGGATGCTGCCTGACCTGCTGTGCTTTTCCAGCACCACACTTTTTGACTCTGATCTCCAGCATCTGCAGTCCTCACTTTGTCCTACTTCTACCACAATATCCTACCTATCCATTCCACTACCTCTTAGAAACTCAATAGGTTTAGTCAGCCTTGACCTTTCCTTTTTAAATCTGTGCTAATTGCCCTTTATTGAAATTTCAGCTTTTAGATTTTTTTTGTTAAATCATAGAGCTTAAAAATTGTTATAATTTCATGCGTACTTTTATTCAACCTTTAGGAAAAGTTCTGTAATTGTTTAGGGAATATTAGATGCTGTCATCATGAGCAGTAGATGTTGGTTAATTAGCACTGAAGATAAAGCATTGAACAGAAAAGATAGACAGATTAACTCAATGCATATGGAAAGAAATGACGTGAAGGAATTTAGTGTAGAAATTATAGACATAAAAAATAACTAAGTGGAAAAATACGCCACCTAGTGTAGTTAGTGCAGCCAAAACACTGCAGGTTTTGCTGCAGGCTACAGTAAGATGTTAAGAGAGGTTTAGACTGAATTAACAGAGCATCCATGGACTGTAAACTATATGTATACAGGCGTGAGACAAATATAAGATTGGATCATCATCTTTGACACGATCATGACAAGAACGATTTGCAATTCTTCTTGAGTTTCAAACAAAAAGAAATTACATGATTTTATGAATAAAAACTGTCTCTTCACGTGAAGTAGAAAAGTAATTGGTGTAGTGATAAAACATTTGAAAGGAATACAGAAAATCTAGCCGACAGTAGTTGGAAAGTTGGTGTAACGTCGTTTTGTAGGTTGCAGACTGAGTTTTAAAAACAACAAAGGAGGAATAAGAAATGCAAAAAAGGAACATGATAACCGCTTGCAGGAAACATCAAATTTGACAACAAATGTTTGTCGAAATAGATTAATAGGAAGAACAAGGATCTATTAAAGACTAAACTATGTGAGACTATTTTCCAAAATAGAGAAACGACAGACTTGCATAATACATACTTTGTATCTGCTTTTGCAATGATCGAAAAAGGCAAAATACCCAACAATATAAGGGAGGTACTTAGTTTATTTATAATATCTTTTGTTTTGTAAAATGGAAATGGCAAGGATAAAATGACTTGAAATAAACAAACCAATGTGCAGAAGCTGATGGCTTCCATGCAGCATTTTAGACGACAAAGTGAAGAAATTAAGGTGCATACTCACTGTCCCCCACAGAGTTCTGCTGTTTCAGAAATTGCACCTTAGAATTTTAGATAATTAAAGATGTCAAAACATAGGAAGAGAAGGAGAGAGAACCCAGTTCACTGCAAGCAACTAGTTTGACTTTAGTTGCTGGATGTCACTGGGATCTATCATCATTGACAGATGGCCTGAGCACATGGATGACTCTGTCAGCTGATCACGAACTGATAATGTGGATTTGTGAAGGATAGCTAAAGTCTGGCTAATCTAGCAGATTTATATGTAAAAGAAGCTGCTCCGTGAAGAACATAGCACCTTCCATTGACTTGTCTCTGTAGACTGCGAGAAGGTATTTGATAAGGTTACCTCAATTCCTACCCCACCAACCTCCGCATTCAACGTATCATCCGCCGTCATTTCCGCCACCTCCAAACGGACCCCACCACCAAGGATATATTTCCCTCCCCTCCCCTATCAGCGTTCCGCAAGGACCACTCCCTTCGTGACTCCCTCGTCAGATCCACACCCCCCACCAACCCAACCTCCACCCCCGGCACCTTCCCCTGCAACCGCAGGAAATGTAAAACTTGTGCCCACACCTCCACACTCACTTCCCTCCAAGGCCCCAAGGGATCCTTCCATATCCGCCACAAGTTCACCTGTACCTCCACACACATCATCTATTGCATCCGCTGCACCCGATGTGGCCTCCTCTATATTGGGGAGACAGGCCGCTTACTTGCGGAACGCTTCAGAGAACACCTCTGGGCCGCCCGAACCAACCAACCCAACCACCCCGTGGCTCAACACTTTAACTCTCCCTCCCACTCCACCGAGGACATGCAGGTCCTTGGACACCTTCACCGGCAGAACATAACAACACAACGGCTGGAGGAGGAGCGCCTCATCTTCCGCCTGGGAACCCTCCAACCACAAGGTATGAATTCAGATTTCTCCAGTTTCCTCATTTTCCCTCCCCCCACCTTGTCTCAGTCGGTTCCCTCAACTCAGCTCCGCCCTCCTAACCTGCAATCTCCTTACTGACCTCTCCGCCCCCACCCCACTCCGGCCTATCACCCTCACCTTGACCTCCTTCCACCTATCCCACCCCCATCGCCCCTCCCCCAAGTCCCTCCTCCCTATCTTAGCCTGCTTGGCTACTCTCTCTCATTCCTGATGAAGGGCTTATGCTCGAAACGTCGAATTCCCTATTCCTGAGATGCTGCCTAACCTGCTGTGCTTTAACCAGCAACACATTTTCAGCTGTGATCTCCAGCATCTGCAGACCTCATTTTTTACTCCCAGAAATAGTGACCTTAGTTCATCAGATTAGTGTAAAGCTCTTGCTCGCAACCTCCTCCTCTCTGCTTGTCCTCCCACCAACTATTTATCCCCTCACCCTCCATCGCTTCCTACTTGGTTCTTCCCCACCCCCCAACTGGCCTAAGATCACTTTAAAAATAGAACTCAGGAGCACCATGAGAACATTTAAAAGTGATTAAGCAGTTCATACATCTGTCAAAATGAGCCATCACTTGAATAGACACTTTGCAAAAAAAAACTTTATCTCCTTTCGATACTTATAAATCTGTCAAAATGAACAAACATTCACTTGAGTTGATGATGGAAAAACTATTATCTTCCAGACATTTGTTAAAATATCAAATTCTTATTCTCCAGAACTGCTGTGTGACCAAATGTACATCACCGAATCCATTGTGACTGAGAAAGCAGCTGAAGTTCAGTCATCTGTTAAAACCTCTGAAGAGTCAACATATAGTTGTGCTTTTCAAGAATAAATGAAAGCATTGGAAGATGTTTAATCAATGAGCTCCACCTCTCATACTTTCCTTAATGTGCAATGCAGACTAGTATTTTGTAGAATGGATAGTCTATTTTAGACAGGGTGGTTAAGAAGGTGTTTAGCATGCTTGCATTCATGGCTCAGACCTTTGACTATAGGAGCCAGGACATCATGTTGAGGTTGTACAGGACGTTGGTGAAGCCACTTCTGGAGTACTGTACAGTTCCTGTCATCCTACTGTAGGAATGATATTATTTAATTAAGAGGGTTCAGTAAAGATTTACCAGGATGTTGCTGTGAATGGAGGATTTGCGTTATGAAAATAGGTTGGGCCTTTTCTTTTTCACTGGAGTGTAGGAGGTTGAGGGATGACCTTACAGAAGTTTATATAATCATGAGGGGAATGGATGAGGTGAACAGCAAAGATCTTTTTCCCAGGGCAGAGGAGTTAAAAACGAGGAAGCATACTTGTAAGGTGAGAGAAGCAAGTTTTAAAAAGGATATAAGGAGCACCTTTGCAGGTACAGTTACAATGTTTAAAAGACATTTGAATAAGTATACGCATAGGAAAGGTTTGGAGGGATATGGGCCAAATGCAAACAGGTGGGACTAGTTTAGTTTGGGAACAGGATTGGATTGAAGGGTCTGTTTCCATGCTGTATGACTCTATGTCTCTAATGCATCTGAAAACATTTCCAGTTTTCTGGTGGTATTCTTCCTTTTGACCATTAGTTGACAGGATAAACATAGCTTGAAAGCTTTTGTTTTTCAGTTTCCAGAGATCCTGGTGAAAGTTAACTGCGTGAAACAGTTTTTCCTAAAGTAATGAGATAGTTTAGAACTGTTAGAAAATAGGTTCCCTCAATGGAAGCATTTTGGTTTGACATTCCAAACCAGGCGTGTTTGGTTATAATTCTGAAGGGGTGACTTGAATTTGAGAAATGCTAAGTTCAGTTGTGTGACTAATTAAGGAAGAGGCTACCAAGCTCTCGAGATCGAAACCGTCAAGTTAAACCTGGCGATATTATAGTGAAGGAGTGGTGTTTGAGTACAGTGAAGTGATGGTAGAAGGATAGATGGAAATGTGTTCTTATTGTCCATTTTGAATTTTTTTCAAATTATCTTTTCTATAAATAGCCTGGTTTATTCTATTTTGTCTTCACTTCTTCTGTTTAATGTACTTCTGTTTTATTGTTAAAACTAGCATCATGTGGTTGTGTTTCAGTGAAAGACTACCTCAGTGAATAAAATAAAGTATGATTTATCAAGCTAAAGTTTGGCCAGAGGTCTGACTTGTCCAATAATAACATCAGCTGGGATTATGGCATAATTTAAAATAATAAGAACTGCAGCCAGCAAACATGTCATTTCTTCTACTTATGTTTTAATAATACATATGACACTGCACCTTCCAACATGAATGTAGAATCAACAATATGTAACAACTACAAAAATAGCAGGAGAACTCAGCAGGTCTGGCAGCATCTATGGAGAGAAACCAGAGTTAATGTTTTGGGTTCAGTAGCACTTCTTCAGAATGATATGCACATGTACATTGTTTCAGAGGGTCTTTTTGATGTGTCGTTTTAATAGCCATACAGAAATGCAACTTGTTTATAAAATATATTTCATCCATATTACTTAAAGCAGTTTGTTATACTATTATGATGAATGTCATTCTCATTGGTATCTGCGAACTGATCTGTGTCATTTTCTCTAACAATGACAGAAATACGAGCCTTTCAAGTCCATGTCTTGTAAAACATTTCATTCAAAGCCCCGAAACAATTATCTGATTAAACGTGATTATCACCAAGACAACCCACTGACTGTGGTTTAAACAGTTATTACCTCATTTTCCATCTTTAGTGTTCTTCTGTTAAAATACAACCCGGATTATATCCTTGAGGCCTACGAGATTCCACAAAGTGGAAAAAGATCAAGTTAACGCAGAGCAAAGTGTCACATTTTTGATTGGTTCAAGAAACTAGCATTGATGTTTTCTTTCATAAATCTCAAACACTAGTGTAATTTTTAATGAACCTGACTGCTGTTCAGCGAGGTAGTGACAGATTGCTGATTATTCATGCCAGTTCTCAAGCAGCAGCTAATATATATGGAGAGCCAGTTCAATGGAAATATGTTCCAACCAGAAGTCAAAACTCACTAAATATTAATAGTGGCGGAACACTGAATGTACAGATCAAATTGTCATGATTTGGAGATGCGGGTGTTGGACTGGGGTGTAAAAAGTTAAAAATCACATAACACCAGGTTATAGTCCAACAGGTTTAATTGGAAGCACTAGCTTTCAGAGTTGACAACCACCTGATGAAGGAGCGTCACTCCGAAAGCTAATGCTTCCAATTAAACCTGTTGGACTATAACCTGGTGTTGTATGATTTTTAACTTAGATCAAATTGTGTAAGCCTTGACATAGAAACTTGTTAAATTGGAATACGCAAGCTGTCAGAGATTGCTCACAGCTCACATACTCTCTTATATTTAAGATGCTAAACACCATATTGGCAAAAAAATCTGTTTTCACTGGCTAGTTGGCTTTACCTTTAAAATCACAGCCATTTCAGAATCTTAAGGCTATTACATGGAGTAACTAGGGAGATGTGAGTACTGAAGATGCTGGAGATCAGAGTCAAGATTAGATTGTGCTGGAAAAGCACAGCAGGTCAGGCAGCATCTAAGGAGCAGGAAAATCGATGTTTCGGGCTAAAGCCCTTCATCAGGAAGAGGGGCTTTTGTCCACAGTGTCAATTTTTCCTGCTCCTCGGATGCTGCCTGACCTGCTGTACGTTTCCAGCACCACTCTAATCATAACTAGGGAGACACTTCCCATCGGTTGAAGAGTCAAGAACCAGAGGGCACTGCTTTCAGGTGACTAGCAAAAGAAGAGGCATTGACCTGAAAGAAAATCCTTTAATGCAGCGAATGGGGAAGATCTGTGCAGTCCTTGGATCTCATTGCCTGAGTTCCCTGATTGGGATTGTTAACCTGGGCCAATCAGGGAGCCCTGGCTGACAGATATGCACAGGGGATTCTCCTGACTTCAGGGACTGACTCTGAGCTGGCAGGTCACAGCCAGTGTACTGTACACGTGTAAATCCAGGGTGACTTGGTGACAGGATACCAGCCTCTGTGTAGTTATTTCAATCTGAAATGCCTTGCCTGAGAAGGAGGCAGATTCAGTCAAAACTTTTGAGAGAATTAGGTAATTATCTAAGAAGTTTCTTTTTAAAAAAGAAGGGAAGATGGCAGGAGGGTGATGTTGGAAGGTAGCCCCTACCGAGAACCACATGGGAATGATAGGTTGAATGGCCTTCGTCAATGCTGTAACCATTTGATGATCTGGGACCAGACACCTCACCCTCCCAAAAAATATACACTATATGTTGCAGTGAGAACACTTCAAAAGTACTGTATTGATTGTAAAATGTTTTCAGATATCCTAAAGACTTAAATAGAATTTGATGAACGCATTAGTCATTTATCGTCAATTAATGACATTCAAGGTGCCACTTTTCTTGCATTGATCAATTGTTTGTCAAGTTCCTTTCTGAGTGTTGACAAAGTGTCTTGTATCATCCTCCACTGACTGTGTTACAGTTTTGTTAGTGAGAGATCCTGGAAATATACACAGTGTGAAGGAGCGGGGTGGGGGGTGCGGAAAGCTGAAACAGACAAGGAAATTATTTCCAAAAATACTTTAGATATACGAAATGCAGCACGGGTGTTGGATTGGTCAAAACTTTAAAAGGAATGTGTAAGACGGACTTCAGACGCCCATTGAAAACTTTCTGCCCACAGTCAGGTTAATAGAGGAAAACGCTGGAGGTGGGGATGAAAAATGTATAATATCAGTTATGTCTCTGTGAGTGTATGTTGAACAGACTGGAGATGGACAGCTGCGGAAAATTGTGGAGACTGATTTGCCTGAATAGTCCATTGACAAATGGTAAGGCCGTTCGAAACAACTGTGAAAGGAGCCCAAGTAGACAAACTGTTGGAACATAAATTCAGACTGTGGTTTACCCCAGGTCACTAACATTTAATGCAATGGAGACTGCAAAGCCTAAGATTTGTGTATTAGGGGGTTATATGAGGAGAGGCAATATGAACAAAATGGTGCAAATTTAAAGGAGACATAAAAACAGAGAAATCCTGAAGTTTTAGTGCAGAAATTGTTGAAGGACACTGGACAAGTTGGGCGGCACGGTGGCACAGTGGTTAGCACTGCTGCCTCACAGCGCCAGGGACCTGGGTTCAATTCCCGCCTCAGGTGACTGACTGTGTGGAGTTTGCACGTTCTCCCCGTGTCTGCGTGGGTTTCCTCCGGGTGCTCCGGTTTCCTCCCACAGTCCAAAGATGTGCGGGTCAGGTGAATTGGCCATGCTAAATTGCCCGTAGTGTTAGGTAAGGGGTATATGTATGGGTGGGTTGCGCTTCGGCGGGTCGGTGTGGACGTGTTGGGCCGAAGGGCCTGTTTCCACATTTGTAAGTAATCTAATCTAAGGCTTGTTTTTGGAAAGTACGTGAGATCTGTGATGCTGTAGAAAGAAGCACAGGGTAAGAATGCATGGATATTGCGCTAAACCTGTTCAAAACACTGATCAGCTAGAGTGTTGTGGCTATATCTGAGTACAGGTGCACCATCCTTTCTCCAAATCCTTGGGGCCAGTTGTTTTTCAGCATTCTGATTTTTTTGGACTTCGGAATAAATGACATTTTTCACTGTGAAATAAAAGAAATATTACCGAACAGCAGTGACGGAGAAATTTGCCCAATAAAGTATTGACCCCACAAACCAGATCAGGTGAAACTGACATGCTGTTTATTACAAGCGATGTCACTGGAAGAGAAACACACTAGGCTGACACAGAACTGACAGTCTGTACAGGTAGATAAGAATTCCTCTTCCCAGAGCTGAGGATGAGACCTGTTTTTATAATAATGCTGAACAGTAAGGCTAATTAGAAATGGGGAAAATACAATGTATCTGGAAATGGAGTAATTGAGTTACAATGATGCTAATTGGAAAAGAGTTATTGGAGGAATGTCCTAAATTTCTACACAAAGCAACATCCTGACAGTATCGATGGGTCCGGAGCTCCCATTCCCCTTCGCAGGTAGGTGCTAATGTCTCCTCTGAAGCGGTGAGGTGCTTTCATTGTCTTGCCCTTGGAGCAATGCTCTTGCTGGTGCCTTTCTGTCTGACTAGTTCTTTGTGTAGCTTTGGTATTGCTGGATTGTGAAACTGCCCTCGGGGCTTTAGGATAGCTGTGGTGCTCTGTCACTGTTAATGGGAGCTTGAAGTGTATTCCCTTGTCTGTGTGTACTGTGTAGTTTTGCTTGTCAGCCTGCTTGGTCCCTTGCTGAGGCATTCTGGGTGTTTTAGTACATTTTGGCCAATTTTGCTTTTGTGGGCCTTTTATGGGTTGGCAGGGTGGCAAATCTTTTCCCAGAAGCAGGCACTGAGACACCATTGACACCTGCCAATGCTGGGACATGCCGCCATGTCACATCTGAGTGACATGGTTTGAGTGGGTGTGGAGTTGGGTCACCTGCTCGCATGCCAAAATGGCGCTCCACACTCCATGAAAAAATTTCGGATTTCAGAGCTTTTATGGATTTTGGAATTTTGGACAAATGATTGTGTACCTGTACTACATTTCAGGAAGGATATCAAAACTTTAATGACTGTGCACATCTACTAGAATTGTAGAGATGAGGGACTTTGGGTGCACAAAAATGTTTTCCGGTGAGCAGAGAAGGTTACGGGATGATTTAATAGAGGCGTTCAAACTCACGAAAAGTTTTTGATCAAGTAAATAAGGAGGAACCAATTCATTGGAGCAAAGAGTCAGTTAGTACAGGACAAAGGTTGAAGGGAAATAGTCGTAGAATCTGAGGTATGAAGAGGAGGATTTTTATCTGTAATGAACTGCTAAGGTCTGGATTGTATGGCCTGAAAAGGTATTAGAAACAGATTCAATAGCAACCTTCTTAAGAGACTACTTATGTGGGCTATAGGTAAAGTAGTGTTACTTCTGCAATTATAATTACTTATACAAAGTAAATGAACTCACACCAGTGTGTAATTGTTTCAGCCAAGAGCTGAGTCAACAAGAATGGAAACTATGTGGAGGAAAAACATAATTGTTTCTTGTATCAGCTAAAATTGTATGCAAGAATGAAACGGAACTGCAAAACAATGGTAGATATTACAGACGACTAGATAAGATGCTGTGAGGGGAGGCAGTTAAGCTAGATACGCCTGTGCAAACAATAGGTATAAACATCTGTTTCCCACTTTTACAGAAACAAACCCCAACTAAAAGGGTCTTAAGGATCAGTATGGTAGGGGAAGGCACAGATGGAGGGAGTAGATAATGGTAAGGAAAGGATATGCCTAACAATGACCCACAGCAGGATGAGGTTAAACGGCCTTGTGAGGCTAGAAATAAGCATTTTGTCGCAGATAAGGCCGGATAAGGCAAGAGATAAACAGGAGTAATGGGCGTCGGTCTTAGGGAAGTGGAAGATGTAAACAGGGGAGGAGCAATGACATAAAAAAAAGAAACCAAATTATATAAATATCGTGTATTAATTGAATTCGGTGTGTGTGTACCCTGCCTTGTAGACAGTGGACATCACACCCTCTTGCAAGAGTAAAATAAAGGACACTACTGATTCAGATTTTGTCTCAGGCTGAAATTATTGAAGTGTGTGAGTTTAGTTTTTCACAACTTACAAGGAGGAAACCTTGCAGGGCAAAGGGAAAAGAGCATAGAATTGGAGGTAATGTTACAATTCCCGTGGAGAGCAACAACTTTCAATAACAGTCAGTGACCGGCTCAAACGATTGCACAAGATTTCCCATTTTAAGACTTGACTGTAACAAACAACCTGAAATCAACATCAAGTAAACATTAGTTGGTGGGAATAACATACTAAATTAAAGGTATTTTTAATGGATTTCTCAACATAACTGAGAATAATACTCCACACCAAATTGATACATTTTACTAAACTATGAGCAGAAATGTAGTCTTCTGTTTAAAAGTTCCAAGTTCCTCTAGTCCTTACAGGATGAATCTTCTCAAGTCCTTTTGAATAAAGTTCTGTTCACTCAGCGTTCTGAGCATTTTTAAATGAACTTTCAGTAGTAAAGTATCCTCTGTTGATGTAGTGATTTGGAACTCTGCACAATCCCAGTTCCCTCAAACATGTGTTACATCCTCAATGTCCCTTTGCTTGGTGATTAATCTAGTGTCTTTTCAGCCTGGAATATCAGTGCCTGTTGTGCGTCTTCTTTCCTGAAATCCCTTGGTTTGGGAAACAGTGAGGCCAGGTACCAAGATGTTAACACTTGCATCTGTCTTTGGAGAAATTTCAATGTGAATTTGTCTGTCTAACGAGCAGGTCACATAGACTTGTCTCAGAGCAGATCCTGGATTAAGCATTAAAGAATACGGTTTAAAACGTGACCATCTTACAAAGCCCAGCATTTGCAATGAGAATTGAACACGTTTGGATGAGTTGACGTGAGGACAGCAAGATTTTACAATACATTACGAGCACAGATTCAAATCAGGTCAACTTTTTTCCACATATTTTCTCATTGTACTTTGTTACTTTCTATAACTTGTTTTGTCTATTAATAACTGTTCAATTCATAACGTAGTTTATTTGCAGTAGATCAACACAAAATCTACAAATTGGGCTGAAACAATGGAGTCGTGACATATTAAATTCTTAATCGCTGCAATCATTGTTTGGATCAGGAGAGTCCTTGTTGGGTGATTGTTACAACTTTGAAATTTGTTCACCTGGAGAAGATTCTGTTGTTGTGAAATACAAACTAGCAGTATTCCCGATTGCAGCTCAGTGACATGAACTGGGAGGAAAGGCTGTGTATTCCTTTCTTTAATTGGAAACCCTAACTTTCAAATTGGCTGTCCTCTTTAAAAGGTAAAGTTCGTAATCTTTCAACTGTTTCCTGTAATTGGATGGGAATGAAAGCTTTCAAAATATAACAAAGAGAGACAGGATGTGAGGAGACTGAAATCATACATTTCCCATCATCTGTGAGATCCATTGTGAAGCAGCAGGGCTCAGTGAAATGTCTCAAACCACTTTACACAATGAGTGGCATTTGGAATGAAGTGCCCGCAGTAAACTTTAGCAAATGCAGCAATTATTCTGCACCTGAATCATTCCAGCAGTGGAATGAGTAGCTGGTTAATTTGTTTGCTTTTACAATGATGTTTAATGACAGGACTCCCTGTAGCTCTTTCATTAGTGCCAAGGGATTGTTAATTTTCTCTTGTTTGGACTGATCGTTATGAGTACTGAGTACCGAGTGAGATTAAAAGTGCAACTTTAACACGATCAGCCGAGTGAAAGCTGATTAGAATGGGAGCTAGTCTTGTTTTTACAGCTTATTTCTATGCTGTTGGTTTGATAACACTTTTATTTTGATGGTCGTAGTGTGTAAAGTGCGAACAACTAACCCAAATAGTCTTTGCTGAGTTTTGGCTAAGTCTTGATGGACGAACTTTATGACATAAAAGATACTCATCCAGCGAAATAACAATCTTACACATTTTCCTTCTGGATGGAAAGTACAAACTACACTGGTTTGCACCGATCTCTCTCAGCATTTTTTTATTTCAAAATATACTTTGATGATCTATACACGTGGGCATGCTCTACATATGTAAACCTTCCATTTCTTTGCATACCGAAACAGAGTAATCGTTCCTATTTACAGGTCTGTACGATTACATTTTTTAGATGAGGCATCAGCAGAGCCCAAATGACTGCATGGGCCCCCTGTTCTTCTTTAGGTAGGCAGATGTTACACGGTGGTCTTTCCCCACCGCGCCTTGGCGGCAGCTGCCCCAAGCTTCAGCGCGACCCTCAACACGTAGTCGTGGACCTTGGAATGTGCCAGTCTGCAAAACTCAGTCGGGGTCAACACCTTCAGCTGGAAACCTGGTGATCTTCCTGCTGAAGGAGTTGACCTTGATCTCTCTCAGCATTATCAAGGATAGTGAAGACCTTTGAGATTTCAGTCACACACCTCTCTTATAAAGTGAGTTGTTTCCTAACTGTCCCCTTTATCATTGATGGTGTTTGTTCCCAGTGTCCTACCTCTAAGCCAGGAGGCCCAGGTTCAAGTCCCACCTGCTCCAAAGGTGGGTGATGACAACTCTGAACAGACTGTTTGGAAAGAACCTATTCCACTGTGGTTAAAATCTGGAATGCACTCACTGAGTACAGGGAAGCAAATATAATTGGTGGCTTTCAAAGAGGCTAAGCACATGGAGAGAAAGATGTTGTAAAGCTACAGGGTAAAGGCACGAGAGTGGGTCAAACTGTGTCCTGTGACATCTTCATCTTATTGAGGGGGTTTGACAGAGTAGCTGCTGAAAGGATGCTTCTCCCTGTAGGAGAGTGTAGAATTCGGGGATGCAATTTAAAAATAAGTTGTCCCGTTGAAGTCAAAGATGAGAGGAATTTTCCCCTCAAAGGCCATGACTTGTTGGAATTCTCTTCCTGGAGATTGGTGGCGATAGGACTATTCAATAGTTTTAAGGTGGACTGGATACTGTTTGACACAGTTTCTTGACTAAAAAGTATCAGAGGAAAGTGGGATTGGGCAAGAACCAGATCAACTGATATCTTAATAAATGGTGGGACAGGCAAGAGGGGCTAACTGATGTACCCCTGCTTTTAATTTGTGTGTTTGCAGAGATCTATGCATTATAATGGGCTGCTCTGTCACAGTAGATACACATCGTACTATGATATTAACTAATCTCTTTTTGACAAAACAATGAATAATTTATTCAGCTGATGTAACATGAGATTTCAACACAGCGAAAGATCATAAAGCAGGGATTCTTCATTCTGTTGGTACTAGATCATGATGAACAGGAAGGGAAATTAAGTTTAAAAAAAAATTATTTACAGCCCCTACATGGAACAAAGCCTATGATTGACTTCGGGCTCTGAGGAATTTTTATCTCTAACTGTTCCCCAGCTTCCAGAAAATACATAGAACATCGAAAAGCACAGCACTAAACAGACCCATCGCCCCCAATGTTGTGCTGAGGATTATTCCTAATCTAAAATGAAATAACCTAACCCACACACCCCTCAACTCACTGCTATCCATGTGCATGTCCAGTAGTCGGTTAAATGCCCCCAATGACTCCACTTCCACCACCACCACTGGCAACGCATTCCATGCATTCACAACTCTCTGTGTAAAGAACCTACCTCTGACATCTCCTTTGTACCTTCCTCCTAATATCTTCAAACTATGACCCCTCGTGGCAGTCAATCCTGCCCTGGAGAAAAGTCTCCGGCTAGTGACTCTATCTATTCCTCTCATTACCTTGTACACCTCGATCAGGTCACCTCTCTTCCTCCTCCTCTCCAGAGAGAAAAGTCCAAGCTTAGTCAGCCTCTCTTCGTAAGGCAAGCCCTCCATTCCAGGCCGCGTCCTGGTTATCCTTCTTTGCACCCTTTCCAAAGCCTCCGTATCCTTCCTATAATAAGGCAACCAGAACTGACACAATCTCCAAGTGTGGTCTCACCAGGGTCTTGTAGAGCTGCAGCAAAACCTTGCGGCTCTTAAACTCGATCTCCCTGTTAATGAAAGCCAAAACTTTCTTAATATATGCTTTCTTAACAACCCTATAAAGACATTCTTTACTTCAGCAAGAGTCCATTCGCCTGCTCCTGCTGTCCAGCCTCACCGTTACTGCCTCCTGCTGGTGGTGTGAGTGAACTGCTCCATTCCCTTGTTCATCAATGTCACCGCCTGCTGCTGGATGTCCCCTGACATTAACAAACACTTCTTCAAAATGATGGAACGTTTTCTTGCTTTAAGTTACCCATTACCTGGGAATGAACTCCTTAACTATTTTATTCCTAACCAGAGATTCAAGGCAACAAGTTATTTAGAAGCAAAAAGAAATCAAAACCACTAATTGTCTGAGAATATGTGAAATCCTGCATATCGATCGATAGTGTATTATACAGGTGAGGGGGCCTCATAAATAGAGGAAAAGTGGGACTGGCCGCTGAGAGAAGTTGCCTATTTCTGACTACTTCTGTCAGAGATTGCTTCTGATTTCAAGTTCAGTAAAGCCCTCCCGACCTTCCATTGGGGGCAAGAAGGAAGATTTACCTTCTCCCCTGCCTCACAATGAAAGTTGAGGTTACTGTTAACCTGTGGTTCACAGCACCCCATTCCCAATGGCTCACCCCAGTGGCTCTTCTTATTAAACCCACTTAAAACCCCCATACCAACTTCCCCAATTGGTGTGTCCTCAACATTGATTGATTATATTAAATAAATATTTAAATTCCTCTTTGCTAAAGTGGCTTCTGGGTTTGACGTGCAGAAAGGAACAGCTGTAAATCTAAAGAGAGCTCCATCCAATATTGTATATGTTTGCCTTGTCTCATGAAGTAAAATAAAGAAAATTAGAATCAGAGAGAACAGATCAGAAAAAAACCCACAAATCAAAGGTGAACCAGGAAACTGCGTGACTGACCAGATTTCACCCGAGTAGAATGATATCAGTTTCAATCCCCAGGCGAAACTGAGCAGGAGATTGTAAAGGAGCAGTGACCAGGGTGAAGGGGCACCTGGATTACAGAAGGAAGACGTCAGCCATTTGGGGTGAAGTACCAGGCGGTGACAATGACCTGCAGGAGAAGCAAGCGGCCTAAAGGTCTCTGGGAGAAAGCGAGGACTGCAGATGCTGGAGATCAGAGTTAAAGAGTGTGGTGCTGGAAAAGCACAGCAGGTCAGGCAGCATCGAGGGACAGGAGAAACGCTGACTCTGCTCCTGCTCCTCGGATGCTGCCTGACCTGCTGTGCTTTTCCAGCATTGCACTCTTCAACTCGAGACTAAAAGTCTCTGCCAAGCACATAGAAGCAGTTAGCATGAAGTAAGTTTGGGATGAGGGTGGGGGGGTGTGGGAACACCATTAAACTACAGCAGCCCATGAAAAACTACGTGAAGGTTTTGTGCTTTACAAAACTAATGTTAATATGAAGTTCGTACATTTTCGACAGAAGATTTTGGCTTTGCTTTGAAAAGCTGCTCTTTTTAATAGTGAAAACAAAATGGTGACTTCGGAAGGAAATAAATGTCTATATTGGCTTAAGTATCATGATCAAGGCAAGAACTAAGTCATTTCCATCCTCCCTTGGTTACAGCAGTCTCTGTGGAAATGACCCTCATCATAAAACAAAAAACAGTTTTGTCAAAGTTACTTTAGGCTTGTGTGTGGATATTGTCTTCAGATGTCTGAAGTTGCTTCAATATTTTATGATAACTAAACACATTTCCAGGTTCACGCTAGTGTGCAGTGTGTTGAGAAGATGCCATTTCCTGCAGTATAAACACACGGATTCCCAATGTTTGGATCGTGCTGAGGGGTAAATTTTCTTCTTGTTGCCTGAGTTATAAGTCAATGAGTTGCAAAGCAGTGACTGAAATAGGTCCTTGAATCTCTGAATGTATTACACATCAATGTGACCTCCTTATGAGTATGACCAGATCAGTCATAGTATATGTAGGCAGAAGTCACATGACACCAGGCTATAGTCCAACAAGTTTGTTTGAAATCACAAGTTTTCGTAGCGCTGCTCCTTTATCAGGTGAAGTGACTGTTAGACGATAACCTGGTGTCATGTGACTTCTGACTGTCCACCCCAGTCCAACACCGGCACCTTCACATCACCATTTACGTTGGGGGAACACTCATCTGCAAATCCACTCCAAGTCACATAACATCCTCAATTGGAAATATATCACTCATTCAGTCACTGTTGCAACATCCTGAAGCTCCCTCCCTCACAACAGGTGCATTGGTGCAAGACAATAGCCCATTACTGCCACCTCAGGACTAATTAGAGATGCCAATAAATATTGGTTTTGCCTGTGTTGTTTATGTCTGATGAATGGACCAAATAAAACTGTTTTTACGAGGCTGCTTCACAGTTATAGTCTGTTCCCAGATGAATGATAATCTGTCTCTCAATGTACTGACTTAATGGGTAATGTCTGCACATTGAGTGAATGCCAGATCATGCAGATGTCCAGCAATTCTCATGTTTACACTGTGCGCTCACCAGAGAATACTTTGTGAATCCAAATTGCGTTGAACTCTAGACTTTTCTCTCTTGATGGAGATATATGTGCAAACTGTTGGAAAAGTAACTGACAATCTTCCAAGTGTAAGGAGATGCCATTAATCCTCATTGTGACATACCCATCCATCATTAAAAATACCTCTCTTATAGGTTTGCTCAACTCTTTAATTTGCAGGAGCTGCCCTTGGATTAGATCTGTATATGTGACCAGTGTGCCCCATAGTAATGTATTTGTCTCAGGTAAAGGATTTTTCTGTGGCATTTTCATTTATGTCACTGATAATGGCCAGTGCTTTCTGTCGACTAAACTGCCTCCTGTGTTAGTAAAATCACCTTTGGAAGGAGCAGCGCTCTGAAAGCTTGTGTTTCTAAATAACATAGTCCTGTTAGACTATAACCTGGTGTCATGTGATTTCAGACTGTGTCAGTACAAGGCACCCTTATTTGGCAATAATTTAAAACTCTGAGATGCAGAAGTTGATTTGAAAGCCTGGGTTTGAATGTGTGAAACTCCGTCTCACTGCTCCTGATGAGCTGCACATTTTCCTGAATGTCTGTTCTCGTTTCTTTTCAGGTCCCTCTGAGGTTTCCGCCTCAGTGAGGTACAGTCGAAGACCAACATGTCCTGATGCCTCGGTAATGGGCAGCCTGAACACTCCCCCGGTGCCCAGACACAGGAAGAGCCACAGCCTGGGAAACAAGTGGGTGAAAGTATCTCTTTGATCTCGACCGAGTTCTCTCATGACACACTGGTCAGCCTGTCCCACCCTTAACAGCAATGGCATGTTTTGTTGGTGCTGTGTGTTCTACACTGAGGAAATTGTGAGATTTGAATGGATTATCTCTCTTCCCTGGATATCTATTCATCTGGAAAACATGGATGAGATTCTCTCCACTGTTAAGATAATGGCAGAACAATCCTATTTTATAGAGATGCATCAATCAGAACACATAGCGTAAAGGACACTTCACTACTTTAAGTCAGGAAAGACAGTGTCAACATGCCGTTATCAGATATTATAAAATGAAACATTCTTCTATCATAAGACAAACTGAATCATCACTCAGTGTTACTAATTCTTGTCACTTGTTGGCATTGCTATGGCAACCACAGCCTCCATGGTTGCTGTGTCAAATTAAGATCGAGCAGAATGGGTTTAGATTCTCCAGAGTTTGGAAGATTGAGAAGTGATATCATTGAAACTTGTAAATGTTATCGAGGGTTTGACAGGGTAGATGCAGAGGGGTTGTTTCTATCCCTGTTACAGAGTCTCCAGGATGAGGGGTCAGCCAATATGGACTGAGATTTAGGAAAGATTTCCTCACCAACGGTTTTGTGAATCTTTGGAATTTTCAACCCCAGGCTGTTGCGAATGCTTAGTTGTTATTGGATAGATTCAAGACTGAAATGAATAGATGTTTGGCAGTAAGGGAATTGAGGGACAGTAAGATTTCACAGGAAGGTGAGGTTGATGTCCAAGCTCAGCTGTGAGATAATGAATGATGGAACGCCCTCCCTGGCTCATGGTCACTCCTATTTCAGCTGTTTGTTTGTTTGTTGCTGCCCTGCAGCTCAATTGTACCATCTCCAACTTCAGAAAAATAACCCACTGCTCTACTGATCCCCATCGCTCATTTCTCTGCCAAAGTGTTCAATTACACACACTTTGTTCATTTCTGACTCCGTATAACAGCGGTCAAATTGTAATGCAGTGGCAGGCACAAAAAAAATGGCACATACTTGTGGGTTTTTAGTTTGGAAAGCTTGTTTTGAATAGTTTTTGCTATTGTTTGTTTTCGGTCATTGTTGCTTTGCAAATATTCATTTTAAAATGACTGTTGTACCTGACTTGCACTAGCTGTAATTACAGCTGGAGAGTGGTGGGCGTTTGTAATTGGCTGGTCAATGCACTTATGATTTTGTAGTTTCAAAATGGCCTCCTATGCTGTATCATTTCTCCGAAGTTCAATGAATCAGTCCTTCTGAATGTTGCATTAAATCATCAACTAATGTAGGTCACTGGCACCGTGGCTATTTCCAGTGTTGTTCAGTGCTGCATTGTCAAATATTGACGGTAATTAAGCATGGATTTTCAGAAATATAACATTTGATGAATCTCCAGCACCCTTGTTCTGAACTATGCCTGCAGTTATTTTTGTGAGATCCTGAGATTGAAGATTAATAAAAGTCAGGGACGAGTTTTGGAAAAACTGATGCACCTCACAGAGCTATCACTCCCACTGATTCATGCCTCGAGGCACCCTGTGTCAGGGTGAACAGCTTTGCAGGAGGTGTTTTAACAGTTTCAGACTTGGCAATTTCCTCAAGCATCTCCTTTTACTTTTTTTATCCTTGCTTTCTGGGTACGTAAATGCTTTCCACTGAGCATTCTTTGTTGGAAATAGAGTGGGATTTATAAGTCTGCAGTCAAAACCAGTCGAGGTGAAATGGCCACATGGGCTTTAATGGAATGGGATTCTTTCAGCATTTTGTGTTGCTGTCAGTCACATTTGTTGCTTTTTGCCTGGAGAAAGTGGGGACTTGTATGAAGTACAGAAGAAGTTACAGATAACTATGTTGGAGGAAGGAAGCAGTCAGACAGACTTGGACCCCAAATACCCGAGGCTGAGTATGACGATACCAGGAGCGGGCAGAATGGAACAAAATTTCTGGAAAAAAATGAAATGAATGATGCCTTAAAAAGTTTAACAAACCATTGAAAATGAAAAAAAAAGGACATAGGTGAAGACAAAAAATACAGTCAAATCAAGTTGAATTTGTTTCTATTTTTTAAAAATTGATGTTATACATTTTAATGGCTGTTTTTAAAAAAAAATCAGAGGAGAGTATTCACAGTCAGAATGATAACCTGATAACTGCTGGGTTTTTCTGTTGGACGTTCATTATCCTGTCCACGAACCTACACCATTGGGAGTGAGCTCTCAGTGGTTAGCACTGCTGCCTCACACTCTAGGGTCCCAGGCTCAATACAGCCTCGGGTGACTGACTGTGTGGAGTTTGGGAGGGTGGGGGACTCTGGGAGGGTGTGAACTTTGGGAGGGTGTGAACTCTTCTTCAGAACTGCAGAGTATTTAGAAAGCAAACCAGGGAAGGGGGCAATAAACAACAGGGCACCCAGTGAAGAGAGAAACCCAGAGGCGTGTGTGGCACCTGTAGGTCAATGTTGGAGGAGATGCCAAGGTTGGCATGGTGTTTTGTTTGAACCTGCAGTGATTGGAACTAGCTGGATCTTGTTGACCACGAGATCCACGGTTAGAGTTGTTAACCTGGGCAACTTGGGAAAGCCCTGGCTGGCCAATATAACCCAGAGGCTGGCAGTACACAGGGCAACTGGGAACTAGGTGGTCAATGACCAGCCTGCAGGATAGTGGGCCTGGGGAGGGTCGGTCAGTACGTGGGGCGGCCGGAGACCGGACGGCCAACAACCAGCTCATGGGAAAGCGGCCCAGGGTAGTCTGGGAGCTGGGTGGTCAATGACCAGCCTGGAGGAAAGCAGGCCTGGGGAGGGTCGGTCAGTACACAGGGCAACTGGGTGCTGGGTGGTTATTATTTTTATCTTGTTGATTTTAACCCTACTGCGAATCCTCTTGCAAGGATGCCTGCCTTGAAGAAGTTTTCCTCCTCTCTCTACAAGAATCTCAGCAAGTCCCTCTTCCACTGCAACTACTCTATGCTACTCTCTCCCCACCCCCACTCTCCCCGAGCTTATCACTCCACACTTCAGTCTCTCTGCCTTTATTCCTGATGAAGGGCTTTTGCCTGAAATGTCAATTTCGCTGCTCGTTGGATGCTGCCTGACCTGCTGTGCTCTTCCAGCACCACTAATCCAGAATCTGGGTGGTCAATGACCAGCCTAGAGGAAAGCAGGCCTGGGGTAGTCTGGTCAGTAAACAGAGAGGCTGGGAGCTGGGTGGTTGATGACCAGCCTGGAGGATAGTGGGCCTGGGGAGGGTCGGTCAGTACACAGGGCAACCAGAGACCAGAAGGCTGACAACTGTCCTGCAGGAAGGATGACTACAGCCAGTGTACTCTGCACAAGTCAGTAAAGGGTGACTTGGTGATGGGATTATTATTTCAGAACCATAAGGGCTTTCCAATGCGGTGAGGCTTGGCACCGATAACAAACCAGCCCCTGGGCATTTTCCGGGGTTGCTTAGGAGAGGCTCTGTCGCTGACACCCCTGGGGCAGTGGCTTGGACTGTTTTGTGGGGCTAGGGAAGTACACACTCTTTCTTTGGTGATTTACATTAGAAACATAGAAAAAGGGAGCAGGATTAGGCCATTGAGCCCCTTGAACCTGTTCTGCTACTCAGTATGAACATGGCTGATCATCCATCTCAGTACCCTGTGCCCATGTTCTCCACACGTTCTTTGACTCCTTCACCCCCACGAAATAGACCTCACCCCCCTCCTCAAAACATTGCATGTTTTGGCCAAAACCACTTTCTGTGGCTTCGAATTCCATTGGCTCCCCACTCTCTCATTAACAACTCAGCTTCCATGTTTCTCTTCGTGCCAAATCTTCCTCCTTCTGCAGAGGGGTTTCGGGCCTTGCTTTGTATTTGCACTCCAGCAATGAAAGGAGGATATTTATTTTGTTTATCAATGAAGTCTGGATAATTCCCTATTTCATCTTTTTCTGGGTGAAGGCATTTCTCCTCGTTTCAGTGCTAAATGGCCCACCTCATATCTCTACTTGGTGACACCTGGTTCTGGACTCCTGGGTTATCAGGAACATCTTTCCTGCGTTTTCCCTGTCTATTCCTGTATGGATTTAACAGGTTTCTATGAGATTTCACCCTTCGTTCTTCTAAATTCCAGGGAATGTAGTCCTAGTCAACCCAGTCTGTCCTCGTACATCAGTCCTGCTTAGTAAACCTTTGTTGCAATCCCTCTGTAGCCAGAACATCCATCCTCAGACTAGAAGAGGAAAATTGTACACAACCACCCCAGGCATGGTCTCATGTACAATTGCAGCAAGATATCTCTGCTCCTGTACTCGAATCCTCTCACTATGAAGGCCAACATACCATTAGGCTCCCTCACCACTGGCTGCACCTGGATGTTTACTGTCAGCAGATGGGTCAATGGGCTGAGAAGTGGCAGATGGAGTTTAATTCAGATAAATGCGAGGTGCTGCATTTTGGGAAAGCAAATCTTAGCAGGACTTATACACCTTAATGGTAAGGTCCTAGAGAGTGTTGCTGAGCAAAGAGACCTTTGAGTGCAGGTTCATAGCTCCTTGAAAGTGGAGTCGCAGATAGATAGGATAGTGAAGAAGGCGTTTGGTATGCTTCCTTTTATTGGTCAGAGTATTGAGTACAGGGGTTGGGAGATCGTGTTGCGGCTGTACAAGACATTGGTTAGGCCACTGTTGGAATATTGCGTGCAATTCTGGTCTCCTTCCTATCGGAAAGATGTTGTGAAACTTGAAAGGGTTCAGAAAAGGTTTACAAGGATGTTGCCAGGGTTGGAGGATTTGAGCTACAGGTAGAGGCTGAACAGGCTGGGGCTGTTTTCCCTGGAGCGTCGGAGGCTGAGGGGTGACCTTATAGAGGTTTACAAAATTATGAGGGGCATGGATAGGATAAATAGACACAGTCTTTTCCCTGGGGTCAGGGAGTCCAGAACTAGAGGGCATAGGTTTAGGGTGAGAGGGGAAAGATATAAAAGAGACCTAAGGGGCAAATTTTTCACACAGAGTGTGGTACGTGTATGGAATAAGCTGCCAGAGGAAGTGGTGGAGGCTGGTATAATTGCAACATTTAAGAGGAATTTGGAGGGGTATATGAATAGGAAGGGTTAGGAGGGATATGGGCCTGGTGCTGGCAGGTGAGACTAGATTGGGTTAGGATATCTGGTCGGCATGGATGGGTTGGACTGAAGGGTCTGTTTCCGTGCTGTACATCTCTATGACTCTATAACTGGTGTATAAGGACACCCAGGTTTAATTGCACTTCCCCATTCCCTAGTCTATTGCAATCCAGATCATTTGCCTTCATCAGCTTATGCACCAGGAATAAACCAGTGATAAACCAGTAATAAACTGGTAATAAACCAGTAATAAACCAGCTAATGCACCAGTAATAAACCAGTGTGCTCTGCAACCTTTTCTTGAAAATTGTGTCCACGCGAGGCCACGTCTGCCCTCACATTGATGAATGGGCCAGGCTGTGATCAGAAAGTAACTTAAAAATTGAAACTGCTGGAAAAGCTCAGCAGGCCTGGCAGCATCTGTAGAGAGAAAGCAGAGTCAACGTTTCACGTCCAGTGACCTTTCCTCAAAACAGGTTTGAGTTCTGAAGGAGCATCACTGGACCCAAAATGTTAACTCTGCTTTCTCTCCACAGATGCTGCCAGACCTGCTGAGTATTTCCAGCAATTTCTGTTTTGGTTTCTGATTTCTAGCCTCAGAAGTCCTTTCAGTTTGTTTGTTTACCTTCAAAAATTGCTTCAGATCTGATAGCAGTTCCAGGGACCGTCCACTGAGTGGAGCACTAGAGACACATCTCAGAATTAGAATTTTTAGTTAAACTTCAATTTTTTTTTCTACTTTAGCTACATAAGGTTCCCTAACTGTGTAAATTTTCATGCCAAGTCTTATTCTTCGTTCTTCTATAGAGAGTTTCTTGACTCACATTACATTTGCTCTCTAGCACTGAAAGGAGAAGATTCATTTCATTTCTGATTGAAGTCTAAGTGATACCTTTTTAAAATTTCATCCATTACCATATCCAGGCTTTTAAAAAGTGACAACTGGGATGGTGGTCTATTCCAGGATATTCCAGGATGGTGGTGAGCTCCTTTGGTTCAGGCGAGTAAGAAGATCGGGCTAGTACCAGCGTAGAGGGGCTCCGTAGGGCCGAGTGGTACACAGTGAGGTGTGTTTTGATGGATGGCATGAGGAAATATACAGGGCCTCATGGAGAAAAGCCCTCCATGAAGTTCTACAAAAATGACACCGCCAAAAAATAAAAGAGTCAGCACTATGTTTTTCAGCTTAAATAAGAGCAAT